>NC_092752.1:34406725-34709566 GCF_047496795.1 Chiloscyllium punctatum
AACACAGAGTACATTCCATGTCCCTGCCATCCTCAGTGCTTCCTCCAAGTGTGATTCAGCATGATGTACTGATTCATCAGTCAATGAAGGGGCTTACATGGTAATCAGCTGCCAATTGCCTTACCCATGAGCAGCAGGTTTCCTTGCCCTGATATCATGAGAATTCATTGGGTCCAAAGTCAATGTTGAGAACTCCCAAATCAACTGATATACCACCATACCAATGCCTCTGCTGGGTTTGCCCTGTCAGTCAGATAGGCCATATCCAGGGATGATGATGATGGTATCTGGGACATTGTCTATCAGGCATGATCCTGGGGATATGTTTATGTCAGGCTGTTGCTTGACTAGTCTGCGAGATGGCTCTCCCAGTTTGGACACAAGCTCCCAGATTTCAGGAAAGAGGCCTTTGAAGAGGATCGATGGGACTGAAATAGATTGTCATTTCCAGTGCCCAGCTCAATTCGTGGTGATCTGTAAATTCTGCTCTTCTTGTGATACTTCTGAGTGGTTTGATGTGACTGATTAGCTTGCTGAAACATTTCAAAGAGTCGACCATATTGCTGTGCATGTGGACTTCCATGTGGGTCCGACAAGGTAAAAATAACAGGTTGTCTTTCTTAAAGATGTTTGGCTTCAAGATACTACATTAAGGAATTCATGTACAGATACCCTAGATGTAAAAAGACTAACCTCCATCACCCATAATCATCTTCCTTTGTGCCAGGGAAGATTCCAACCAGTAGAGTCATTTCCCCCACTTTCCACTGATTCCAGCTTTGCGAGCAAATTAGATGGATTTTCATGACAATGAAGTTGTACTCATTTATTGGACTTTTAATTCCAGATTTTTTTTGTTTAAAATCTACTTTTATGATTTTCCAGAGGTTCATCTGAACCTTTGGATCTCTACTAAGTCCAGCAACAATATCACATTGTTATTACCTCCCCCATCTTACAATGTGTTTTACTGTTTCAGATAAAATAATCTGTGGAATTAATCAATCCCTGACAAGAAATTGATCATTAAAGCATTATTACTAACGTCAGCACTGACAAAGGAGAGATTGTAATTGGAAATCAGGAAATGACAAGTAACTACTTGGATTAGTCTCCACAGCAGAGGATGAAGATCAAGTTACAAAGAAAATTTTAAACAAATCAAGTGAAGGAATGGGATTCAATACAAGTTTTTAAAACAATGTTGATGGACAAACTAATGAGATTAATGGTAGCTATATCCTCAATAACTGGCCAGTTACACCCCAGAGTATTAAAAGATATTGGCAAGGAATTTGCTGATGTATTATTCACAACTTTCCACACCGTTTGAATTAAGGACTCATTCTTCTGCCTTGGAAAACCAATATTGCAAATATCTCTCCATTATTTAAGATAAATTGGATGGATAATCACAAAAATGATTGGCAAATTAGTCTAATGTCAGTGGTGCAGGAGTTTGGAGAATCTGTCATGCGGGAAAGAGTAACTGAATATTTGATTGGCTGTAGCCTATTCAGCAAGAAGCAGCATAGATTTATGAGTAACAAGTCAGGTCGAATGAACCCCAGTTGAGTTTTCTTTTGAGGCAATCAATGTGATTGATAAGGCAGTGCCAATTGATATTTTTTATATACATTGCTGGAGGCACTCGACAAGATCTGGGTAAGAGATCAGAAATAAAGTGAGCAAGATGGAATTGAAGAGAACCTATTGTTTTAGGAAATAACATATATCAGTTGGCAAGGTATACTAATGTTGACAGGATGCCATAGGGATTAGAGGAGAAAGTGAGGACTGCAGATGCTGGAGATCAGAGCTGAAAATGTATTGCTGGAAAAGCACAGCAGGTCAGGCAGCATCCAAGGAGCAGGAGAATCGACGTTTCGGGCATGAGCCTTTCTTCAGGAATTCCTGAAGAAGGGCTCATGCCCGAAACGTCGATTCTCCTGCTCCTTGGATGCTGCCTGACCTGCTGTGCTTTTCCAGCAACACATTTTCTGCCATAGGGATTAGCCTGGACCTCAGCTTTCCATAAATTTCTAAATGACTTGGTGATATAACAATGAGCCATATGCCTAAGATTTCCAGTAATACTGAGTTATGAAGTGGAGCATATAGTATGGGTAGTCCATAGCGTCATTTACAGCAAAAAGGAGACTATTCCACCCAGAGCAGAAAGTTGCATATGGACAATGTTAAATTAAATGAGTTGCCAGCCATGGTAGATTAAGCTTAATGCTGCTTATTGACATAAAGCTTAGGGCTATCATAAAAATCGTAGATCCCATGATACTTTCTCCCAGGGCAGATGCAGTAGGACAGGAAACTTCCTGATCATGTTCAACGACATCAGGAGCAAAAATCTGTACTTTAAATCCTTGATAAAAGTATAAGGTCACCAATGAATTGAAAGTGAGTGAGACCCAGGAGTGAAAATAATGAGATGTCATGCAGGCTTCTCAACTGATTTCTTCCCTCAGTTAAGATCAGGACAAAGGTGTCTTGCATTCAAACAGAAATGTTTCCTGTGTAATTAGCATTTATGCCCCTGAACAACATGGGCATTTGGGAGAAAGTTTGAGAGAAGACATTGAGACCGTCAAAAATAAGATTCTCAATATCAGGAACAAGAAGTCCCATTCTCCAGTCAAGCATTGTGATTGAAATCTCACTAATGAGTGGTGAGAGACCAAGTTGCAACCATTTGCATGCACTAACATCTCATTATTAGGTAGTCTGATTCTCATTCTCTAAACTGCTGGATAGAAATTAAACAGTAGCAATTCGTGACAAGAAACTTCGGCTGTTACCTGACAACTCCAGCTTGCTGCTTGCTGTTCCACACCTCCACTTTGGACAGCAGTCACCCACATCTCAGGGCATGTTCATGGGCAGTGACCATACGCAGCCCTTTCATAGTCTTTCATCTTGGACATACAGTAATCTCACTCCATCATTATGACACATCTCCAATTCGCTTACAATACAGATTTGCACTTCAATGCTGCAATTTTGAATGTACAGTCTCCTTTCATTGGAACGCTGCTTCCAGGACACTGTAAAAACAGGGACAGGCACTTTAAATCATTAAGTGGCTAGGGTGCGTTTAAAGACTTCTCATTTGTTGTCTACGAAATCACTAACTGTGCATCCACTCAGATTAACACAGTATTTCTGCCTTGCCAGAGCTTAAAGGTTTACATCACTTTTCATTGACTTGTGTTTTCTGTAGACATCAAGCCAGGTGGCTTGTTGTGACTGTCAGCACTTATTAGTCAATAGGGTGGACATATTGCTGTATTGACACAGTGTGACATCCATCTCACACCTGCACCATATGTTAGCAGCATATGTGAGAAACTCACTTCATGTACTTTAATCAAATGGCCATGCCTCAAAGTCTAAGGGGAGGAGTCCTCCAACATATCAAGAGATACACCCTTTAGTCTGGGGCTCGAGGGTCACCTCCCATATCAGTCCAAGGGCTAGTCAGTGATCAGTTGGCTGTTGGGCAGTCAGGGTTAAGGGCTTCATGCCTTGAACATCCAGGGAGTGGCCCACAATCAACCCTCTGGGTTCCATGCAACCAGTTTGGAGATTTGCAGAGGAGACATGTACAGATCGGATAGTGGTCTGGTTAGTTATCAGTCAGGACCGTCTGTCTAAATCGGTCAAGGGAATAGCTTGTGGTCAGTTCTGGGAATCCATTTATTAAAATTCAAGAGGATGCTTTCCAGGGCTATCACACTGGGAGAGGAGAGGGCGGGGTCAAATATGACAAGTTGAAGATGGCATGAAGAGCAAATAACTATTGTGAAGGGATTGTCTCATCACATAAGGGGAGACACATGATACAGAATGGGAGGAAAGGGAGGTTATTGACAATCAGAACCATCCTATCTTTGTGGAGGGACTGTCCATTACTGTATCTACCATGATGATGTGGTATGCTTCAGATCGAGGGTAAAGTATGGAGATGAACAGTTATTTCTGCCTCGACTGGAGGGTATGTCTTATGAAAAAAGGTTGAGGAAGCTAGGGCTTTTCTCACTGGAGTGAAGAAGGATGAGAGATGACTTGATAGAGATGTACAAAATGATGAGAGGCATAGATAGAGTGAGTAGCAGAGACTTTTTCCATGGCAGAAATGGCTATCACTAGTGGGCATAATTTTAAGATGATTGGAGGAAGGTTTAGGGGAGATGTCAGGGGTAGGTTCTTTACTCCGAGATGGATATGTGGTCTGAAGAAAAAAAAAATCACCTCAGCTGCTAAAGTTGTAATGTTGCAGATTTAAGTTTAACAGTAAAATATAGACATTTACTAACTGAAAGAATTGAAGATTAAATAGTGTAATGGAACAGAGACAGAACAGACAGGAACAGTCCCTGTAGCCCACAGTGTTGTGCTGAACATATTGCCAAGTTAAACCAATCCCTTATTTCTGCCCATGATCCATATCCCTCCATTCCTTGCTTATTCATGTGCTTATAAAAGAGCACTTAAACACCCCTATCATGCCTGTTTCCACCATTACCCCTGCCAGTGTGTTCCAGGCACCTACCACTCTCTGTATAAAAAATTTGTCACACACGTCTCCTTTGAATTTTCGCCCCTTACCTTAATTGTATGCCTTCTAGTATTAGACATTTCCACTCTGGAAAAAATATTCTGACTGTTAACCCTATCTATGCCTCTTATAATTTCATAATTCAATCATGTCTCCTCTCAGCCTCTGCCGGTCCAGAGAAAGCAACCTTAATTTGTCCACTCTCTCTTTATAACTCATAACCTCTAATCCAGGCAGCATCTTGGTAAACCTCTTCTGCACCCTTTCTAAAATCTCCACATCCTTCCTGTAGTGTGGCAAACAGAATTAAATGCAATAATTGAGCGAGGTCTAACCAAAGTTTTATAAAGCTGAAAAATCACTTCTTGACTCTTGGCAGACTAATTACTTATAACACAAACATAAAGATATTTATGATAGCATATCCTCCCACTAATTAGAACATAGAACATAGACCATTACAGTGCAGTACAGGCCCTTCGGACTTTGGTGTTGTGCCAACCTGTGAAATTAATCTGATACCCATTTAACCTACACCTTTCCATTATTATTCATAAGTATGTCCAATGGCCATTTAAACACCCTTAACATCAGTGAGGCAGGGCGTTCCATACCCCTACTATTCTCTGAGTAAAGAAATTACCCCTGATATCTGATCTAAATCTCTCACCCCTCAATTTAAAGATTTGTCTCCTCGTGTTAGTCTTCACCATCCAAGGAAAAAGGCTCTCACTGTCCACCCTATCTAGCTCTCTGATTATCTCATATATCTCATATTTGTGGGCGGCACGGTGGCACAGTGGTTAGCACTGTTGCCTCACAGCACCAGAGTACTGGGTTCAATTCCTGCCTCAGGCGACTGACTGTGTGGAGTTTGCACGTTCTCCCTGTGTCTGCGTGGGTGCTCCAGTTTCCTCCCACAGTCGAAACCTGTGCAGGTCAGGTGAATTGGCCATGCTAAATTGCCCGTAGTGTTAGGTAAGGGGTAAATGTAGGGGTATGGGTGGATTGCGCTTCATTGGATCGGTGTGGACTTGTTGGGCTGAAGGGCCTGTTTCCACACTGTAAGTAATCTTGATTAAGTCATCTCTCAATCTTCTTTTCTCCAACAAAAATAGCCTCAGTTCCCTCAGCCTTTCCTCATAAGACCTTCCTTTTATAGCAGGCAACATCCTAGTAAATCTCCTCTGAACCCTTTCTAAAACTTCCATATCCTTCCTATAATGTAGTGACCAGAACTGTATGCAATACTCCAGGTGCAGCCTTACCACTGTCTTGTACAGCTGAAGCATGACCTTGTGGCTCCGAAACTCAATCCCCCTACCAATAAACACCATCACACCATATGCCTTCTTAACAACCATATCAACATGGGTGGCAACTTTCAGGGATTTATGCCTGAAGTTGATCATTAGCCCAGTACGCTGCATTCATGTTATTTCTTCCAAAGTGAACTATCTCACACTTTTCCGCACTAAACTCCATTTGCCACTTCTCAGCCCAGCTCTGCATCTTATTTATGACCCTTAGTAACCCACAACATCCTCCAGCACTACCAATAACTCTGCCTACCTCTCCCTTCCTGACTCTTCTTAGCCCTCTCTTTAGATCTTTACTGGCTAACTTACAACTCTCAAGCCCCCTAACTGAGCCTTCACTCCTCATCCTCACCTAAGCCTTTTCCTTCGCTTGACAAGAGACAGCAAAGAACTCTTATACAGATCCAAGTCCACCTTGACAGAATCCAAACTACCTGTCCATGGCAGAAAGTGCTGGAAAAGCTCAGTAGGTCTGGTAACATCTGTGAAGAGAAACCAAAATTAACATTCTGGGCTGAGTAAACCGTCATCAGAACTCCCAATATGGAAAATTGGGTAGTTTTTCCTAGAAATGTCATGTAGACAAGTTCAAATATTCTGGGCTTCATTTAGCCTCTCCAGGGTTTGATCCAAACACTTCTGGTAGGGAACTATCCCTAACTCTATTTTTGCTATCTTCTTCCCTTTCCCAGGACCACTATTTCATACATCTGTCTTCATAATAGTATATTTGTAGAACTATCCCAAACTGAAAAGTAAAAAAACCTTCCAAGCTATGATTTCCTCTTGAGTTTAAAAAAAAATCCCAAATGTTCTTACAGAAATCTTGATGACCAAGTTCTTATTTTGCTTGGTCATAAACCCTTCTAATGGAAATAAAATACCTATCAGTTCTGAAAGCTACTCCCTCAAGCTGTTTTAAAAAAAGTCACCATGGCAACAACAGGAAAAACCCGTGTCACTACTTCAAAGTCCAAAAATTCAAACTTAAAATAAATGATATTAAATAAATATATATATATGTCATACAATGTGCTTCACATATGTGCTTCTAACTCTAATCTAACTAAAATACCCACCAAGATGATAGTATCTGAGCTGGTGGAGAGGGCAGGAGGCAGTTTACTAATGCATTCTCAGAGGGATGTGTGGCTTCTTCCTCAGAGGTGGAGGAGGAGAAGAGTTGTAGGGCCGCTGTCTTCACTGCAGAGACCATACAGATACCATGGCTGCCCAGAGAAGATAAAGAAAAGGATCTCAGGGGAGGGTGGGATAGAAGTTTGGATACGTTAAGAACATAGTGAAAATAATGGGAGAGCGGTACATCAATGGACAATGGTTCTAACTTGATTGCTGGGACATGAGGGTTTTGGCATCATCACAGGAGTAGTTGTTGTCCTCACAAGTTCAGACAGGGTTTGTCTCCTTCTAGCGGGTAAGGAAATAAATGTCAAAAAGTGGAAAAGCACAGTAGATCAGGCAGCATTTGAGGAGCAGGACAGTCGATGTTTCGGGCATAAGCTCTTCAACAGGTAAGAAGATAAATGTCAGGCACACTAACTTACCTCTTTCCCTCCTATTGTAGACTGTTTTCTTCTTGAATGAAGCAGGGAGGGATGAAATGGCAGTTAGCCCTGGTGCAGATTGGGGAAAGCTGGTAAGTTATCTTGAGTATGGGAGTAGGCTATGCAGGATTAGTAGTTGTAGTAATTGAACAGGGTTGAGCCAGTAAAGGAAGATGCTGCCATGACGATAAGCCTTGGTGAGAAGTGAATGCCATATCATAGTTAATGTGAGTAGGAAGTAGCAGAGAGAAGTATTTACCCTTGTGGAGCAGGAAAGGTCATTGACTTTCTTTTAAGATTGCTGTGTGTCCCTCCAAGACCATGGAAACACAATTGATCTGGGTGTCAATCTGTGACAAAGATCTGCTGATGTGGCCTCCTCTGCAGGTCCTGAGAGAAGATGATGGCTTCCTGTTCACCTTCTGATCCACCAGGACATTGCAAGGCAGGGTGTCAATTTCCCTCTGTGCTCAGAATGTGGGGGTATGGGTGGGTTGCGCTTCGGCGGGGCGGTGTGGACTTGTTGGGCCGAAGGGCCTGTTTCCACACTGTAAGTAATCTAATCTAATCTAATCAAAAATTCACAAGAAATGTGCAGGGAAACACTTGACTTAGTACACAACAGGGTTCGAAAACCTGCACCGAAAATCCTCGCAGTAGTGTGCACTTGTACCTGTGGTGAAATGGAAGATACCATGAGTGTGATACCACTGAGATGCACAGCTAATGAGATGAGTTTTAGAGACTAGCATGAGAAATCGTGATGGGACTCATTAAGAGAACCTTCCCGTGAAACTCAACAAAATTGGCACTTTGCTAATTTCCATTAAAATTCACCCCATTGTTTCTGTTCTGTATACCACATGATGTACGTATTAGGGTTCATTGTACAGCATGTCTGGTCTTTAGTTTTTAAACTCTTCCAAAGCATTTTTGTTGAGATGCTTGCAACACTTTCACATTTTTTTTCACGACTACCTTTAATCTAAGTCAGTTGTGTTCACAAATTACAGTTCCACATTGTTAGTCAGAGATTCTCAGAGTCAACACAATGCCTTTAAGCATAAAATGTTGATTTCAACAGATGGGTTTTATTACCTCACACCTCATGAAGAATGCTGCTTTCTCTTGTCATTTAAAAAAAATGTCATTGATGAGATGTGAGCATCACAGGTCAGGCCAGTTATGATTTCCCATTCCTAATTGCCCTTGTGGTGACAGGCTGCCATCTTGAATTATTGTGGTCGATATAGAATGAATACACCCACAGTGTTGTTAGGAAGGGAGATCCAGGAATTTGACCCAGTGACGCTGAAGGAGCAATAATATATTTCCAAGTCAGGTTAAGGAATGATGTGGAAGAGAATTTGCAGGTTGTGGTGTTCCTATGCATCCATTACCCTCATCCTTCATGATGATAGAGTATAGGGATTTGAAAAGTGCTGCCTAAGGAGCCTCACTGAGTTCCTGTAGTATAACATATAGATGGTCCAATATACTGCCACTGTGTGCTGGAGATTAAGGGATTGAATGTTGAAGGCGGTGAATATCCTAACAAGTAATTTGGTCATTTTGTTCTGGATGGCGCCCAGCTTCTTCAATGTTTCCTCCTTGTAACTTGTAGATGGTGAACAAGCGTTGGGCAGTCAGCAGGTGAGTTACTCAGAGCAGAATTATCAGCATCTGACCTGCACTTGTAATCACAGTATTTATATGGCAAATCAGATCAGTTTCAATTACACCTCCCAGGATATTAGTATTGATGGATTCAGTCATGGCAAAGTTATTGAATGCCAAGCTGATGATTAAATTCTCATTTAGAGTCATAGAGTCATACAACATGGAAACAGACCCTTCAGTACATGCTAAACATAATCCCAAATTAAACTAATCCCACCTTCCTGCTCCTAGCCCACATCCCTCCAAACCTTTCCTATTCATGTATCTATCTAAATGTCTTTTAAACGTTGTCATTGTACCCACATCAACCTCTTTCTCAAGAAGTTCATTCCACACTCGAACCACTCTCTGTGTAAAAAAAAATTCTCTTATGTCTTTTTAAAATTTCTATCTTCACACTTTAAAAATGTACCCTCTAGTCTTGAAATCCCTCATCCTAGGGAAAAGCCAACTATACCTTTCATTATTTATAAACTTCTATCAGATCACCTCTCAACCTCCTATACTCCAGTGAACAAAGTCCCAGTCTATCCCAGTCTATCAGACGATATATATCACCTGACTAATGTATATGGTACAAATTTGACAGGTGAGTTGAAGCGACTTCATTGTATTTAAACTGAAAGTGAATCAAATTAGCTGAAGGCCTAGATCAACCATTCCACAGTTCTGGCTGAAGATTGTTGTAAATGCATTGAGCATAAGAGTGTTAGTGAAGCTTCTTCACCCAGTGATTTGCTTAATTGTCCACAACATTTACAACTGCATGTGTTTGGGCTGCAGAGCTTAGATAAATCTGTTCATTCTGGGATCACATAGTTCTTGTACCACTTGCTGCTGATACTATTCGGCGTGAGAGTTGTGCTTTGTTATAGCTTTACCAGGTTGCTACCTTATTTTCAGGACTGCTGGTGCTGTTCCTGTCCTGCCCTCCTAAACTCTTCACCGAGCTTTATGCTGAACATTGTTCTTCAAGCATAATGCATTCTATTCTTTTCTGCAAAACATTCCCAAGATATCTGCAGTTGAACTTAGAAACACAGAAGGAGTTAGTCATAATCCATAAAGTAGGTTGAAATTATTTATTGCTAGTCACCTATTTCTTGCAGTTATGCGTGTATCTTTGGATATCTTTGTAAATCAACTACTGGGGACAAATGACTTAAAAATTCTGGTGGTAATGCATTGTCAGGTCATGTATTCAACTCTCTGTTGATTTAGGGTAAAGTGTGGAAAAATTTGCAAACTTGTTTTTACCAAATCTCTTCAATTTTGTGCTTCGAAACAAATGTAATATTTCACACATCACAGCCGGATAATTTGTTGAGTTATTAAAACCTAACAGAGATCTCTTTTAAATGAAAATCCCAAACTTGAAAATGCTCCACCATTTAACCTTTACTACAGTGCAATTTAAAGCCTGACATCAAATTAAGCTATTCATGAGCTGAAGAAAAACAGACATTTTGAAATGTCTTTGCAAAAGGAGCCAGCTTTTCTTGCTATAGCAGGAGGCCCATTCACTACCTATAGTTGTGACCTTGCCAAAAATCACACTAAAATACATCTCCTTGATTTGCACTGACGTTTACTCCTGGTAAGGATATTTATCGCCTGAGTAACGTATATGGTACAAATTTGACAGCTGAGTTGAAGGGATTTCATTGTATTTAAACTGGGAAACATCTCATAATTGGAAAAATATCTTATTTTAAATGTTATGTCATTCTGCATGTTTATATACTGTATTATAATTGTAATTATAAAACATACGTTTCCATGTATGGACGTCCAGTAACAATTTCAAAGTCTGATGCTGGCTTAATAATTCTCGAGTGTTTCAGACTGATTGGGTTCTATTCATATGAAATTATGTTTATTTCATTAGTAATGAATATTATAATGTACACAATATTAGCAGAGGCTAGAAATTCTTTATTTAATGCCTCACATCCTGACTCCCACAAGCAACGAGGCACAAATCAGTGTAACACTCAAGTAGCTTGCCATCATCAACAACTAAGCAATCTGCTTTATCAGTGCCCATCCAAAATCTGAAATACTTATTCCCTCCTTCACTTCAGCATCGTCACACAAGTGTGTACCGTTTATAAGATGCACTGTGTCACATCTCCTTGGGCAGCACCTGCCAAACATTTGCTCTCTATCACCTTGAAGTACAAGAACAGCAGATACATGAGCATGCCAACACCTTCAAGTACCCCTCCAATCACATACCGTTCTGATTTGGAACTGTAGCGTCATTCTTTTATATTGTTGGGTCAAAGCTCTGTCAATGTCAGGATTAAAAATTAGAATCTGTGGCGAGCATTAAATGTTTTCATTCTGACTGGCTTTCCAATGCTCAACTCTGGCAATGATATTGCAGTTTTATCAAGTGGAATTTGGCATTCTGTAATTTCACTCTGAATTTCAATGTGAACCTTCAAAAGTAAGGTAGCAGGAGTCAGGGAGAGTGGGAAGGGACGAAATCAAAATGGAGTTGGAGGGGGAAAAGCCCATTAAGAATTCTATCTGTTTCAATGATATCACCTCTCATTCTTCTAAACTCCTCTGATTAGAGTCCCAACCTATGCATCTAATGCTCATAAGACAATCTATCCTGAACAGGATCATCCTAATGAACCTTCTCTGAACTGCCTTCAATGAAATGACATATGTCCTCAAATAAGTGGACCAAAACTGTTCACAGTGCTCCAACTGTGCTCCCACCAGCACCTTGTACAGTTACAGTAAGACCTCTCTGCTCTTATACAGAGAACAGTACAGCACAGAACAGGCCCTTCAACCCACAATGTTGAGCCGACACAATGATGTTATACATCAAACCCTTTGAAATAAGAGCCAATCACACTTGCAGCATTTACCAGCAATTTATGCAACAAACACATTGCATGTCCTTCAAGCATATGGCTATGTGTGAAAATCAAAGAGCAGCAGTCCTTATTAGGAACTGCACTAGTTCAGTCCAGTGCTGTGGAGATATGTGTCTGGCCGTGAGCTTTGGTCATTCAGGTTGTCCCACCAAGTCAGTCTGGGGAATGGCATATGTTCCATCTCGGGAGTTCAAATAGTGCCAAGAGGACATTCCATGGAGTCCTGGGAAAGTGGGGTAGGCTTCATTATGCTGGATTAGTGGTGCTGGAAGAGCACAGCAGTTCAGGCAGCATCCAATGAGCAGCGAAACCGACGTTTCGGGCAAAAGCCCTTCATCAGGAATAAAGGCAGTGAGCCTGAAGCGTGGAGACATAAGCTAGAGGAGGGTGGGGGTGGGGAGAAAGTAGCATAGAGTACAATGGGTGAGTGGGGGAGGAGATGAAGGTGATAGGTCAGGGAGGAGGGTGGAGTGGATAGGTGGAAAAGAAGATAGGCAGGTCGGACAAGTCCGGACAAGTCAAGGAGACAGTTACTGAGCTGGAAGTTTGAAACTAGGATGAGGTGGGGGAAGGGGAAATGAGGAAGCTGTTGAAGTCCAGATTGATGCCCTGGGGTTGAAGTATTCCGAGGCGGAAGATGAGGCGTTCTTCCTCCAGGCGTCTGGTGGTGAGGGAGCGGCGGTGAAGGAGGCCCAGGACCTCCATGTCCTCGGCAGAGTGAGAGGGGGAGTTGAAATGTTGGGCCATGGGGCGGTTTAGTTGATTGGTGCGGGTGTCTCGGAGATGTTCCCTAAAGCGCTCTGCTAGGAGGCGCCCAGTCTCCCCAATGTAGATGAGACCACATCGGGAGCAACGGATACAATAAATGATATTAGTGGATGTGCAGGTGAAACTTTGATGGATGTGGAAGGCTCCTTTAGGGCCTTGGATAGAGGTGAGGGAGGAGGTGTGGGCACAGGTTTTACAGTTCCTGCGGTGGCAGGGGAAAGTGCCAGAATGGGAAGGTGGGTCGTAGGGGGGTGTGGACCTGACCAGGTAGTCACGGAGGGAACGGTCTTTGCAGAAGGCGGAAAGGGGTGGGGAGGGAAATATATCCCTGGTGGTGGGGTCTTTTTGGAGGTGGTGGAAATGTCGGCGGATGATTTGGTTGATGCGAAGGTTTGTAGGGTGGAAGGTGAGCACCAGGGGTGTTCTGTCCTTGTTACGGTTGGAGGGGTGGGGTCTGAGGGCGGAGGTGCGGGATGTGGACGAGATGCGTTGGAGGGCATCTTTAACCACGTGGGAAGGGAAATTGCGGTCTCTAAAGAAGGAGGCCATCTGGTGTGTTCTATGGTGGAACTGGTCCTCCTGGGAGCAGATACGGCGGAGGCGGAGAAATTGGGAATACGGGATGGCATTTTGCAAGAGATAGGGTGGGAAGAGGTGTAATCCAGGTAGCTATGGGAGTCGGTGGGTTTGTAAAAAATGTCAGTGTCAAGTCGGTCGTCACTAATGAAGATGGAGAGGTCCAGGAAGGGGAGCAAGGTGTCAGAGATAGTCCAGGTAAATTTAAGGTCAGGGTGGAATGTGTTGGTGAAGTTGATGAATTGCTCAACCTCCTCGCGGGAGCACGAGTGGGAATTTCCAAAGTCATGTGGTCTGGAGGTAAATCAGCGGCATTGATAGTTATATAAAGAGGGTCAATTGGACTGGGAAGAGACTGAAAGGCCATAGGGAGCACAGGGACAGAAATGCAAAAGGAAACCCGAAGGGTGGAGAGAATTTTATGCATTGCAGCAGGCTGATACAAGTCAATCACATTGAAATGAAATTGGAACCTCACCTTGCCTAACCAAAAGGCAATTGTGCGATAAACGCAACCATAGGTTGACACCATTTGCAAAGTGAGTGGAGTAAGTTACTGATTTTTTTTTTCTTTGGGGAGGAGGAAATTGTTTGACATTTGAGCGCAAGTAATCATGCCTTCACTGGTTCTGTAATGCCATCCTCGTGGCATATATTTGCACTTCATCAGCAGGCCATTCATTACCCCAGAATGCTCATTAAAAATGATGGCCTCAAGCAATCGTGACCATTACATTGTGCACACGAGTTGTGCTTGTCATGTCAACTAAGCAAATACTTTCAGACGAAGGTACTTAAAAGCAGCACCTGAAATTTCCATTTCATAAACACATTCCATTGCTAGCATTGGAAGACAACAACTTGCAGCTGCCAATTGCATGCACTGAATTGTAAGCTTACAAGGGCATGATGTGTGATGTGGAAGGAAGCCTTTTCTTTGGTCAGGGCTGTGGTGCTATATTGATGATTTACTGGCAGAATTCTACTCCATCTATGTTGCAGAACTTTGGTTCTGCATTGCATGTTTGGATAAGGCAACATACCTGTAGTGGTAAGATTTAAAATGATGTCTTCATACCAGACCATTAAGTGTCAGTTGCTAGAGTTAATTGCACATAGCAATGCACAATTGAAATAAAATGGAAACCACATGGAAAACAGGTCTAATGCAAACACAGCCTGTTTTGACTGAGAAGTGACTACGTGACACTGAATTGTCTGTGAGAACTGGGTCATCTTACAGAGCTACCTGGAGGTATTTTTTTCTGTATAATGGAATGTTGGAAAAGTATTGAAAGTACCGCGGAATGGTGATACACCATGTAATCTTAGAGTCAGAATGGTACTAATATCAGGGGCTTTGCCCCACTCATTGAACTTCACCTTGAGCTGGGATTTGCAACTGTAAGGAGGCAATGAAACTTATTGTTAACATGTGTGTTATTTGCTGTTGGGTTTTACCTTGTACTGGGATCACAACAGTGCCAGGATACTCAAGTTCTCCAGAATTACCAAGGTAAAGCAAGGTCTCTGTAGGCTGAAGGGCATGACTCAATGTCATTATACAGTTACTGCTTAACTTAAATTTATTACTTTATATAATATATATATACTGACTGCTTCATAGACATCTGCTGCTTAGAACATATATTTACTATTTAACATACTTACTGATTAATATCTGCTTAATATATATTATCATTAATAAATGTGTTAATTTGGATCACTTAACCTGTAGTCCATTTTGTTACATCCCACCAAATCAACTATCAAACTTTAACGATACCTCAGAGATCTTTTTTGAGGAACAAAATGAGCTCCTTGGGAAGCCCCCAGGCTTCATTGTGTGAAGGCATAACATGTGGCTCCACAATACAGAACAATTTAACATAATGAATGACAGTTCCAATCAGACTCCCGAGCTTCTTGGAGAATACGATTAAAATTTGGATCACTTTTATTATCTGATTCTCTACGGGTTAATGGAATAGCCCAGAAAAGTTGTCCTGCATTGTTGTGGTGTTCTGTGTCCTTCAGAACTACAGCCAATGGAAAAGGAGGATGTCCTCGATGCAGAAGAAATTGGAGTTCAAGACCAATCTTCTGAGGACCTCGATGAGGCTGAGGATGAAAGCATTGACCAGGGGTTGTCAAAGAAAGCATGGCGGAGCATTGGATCATCAAAGCCAAGAAGCAGATTGAAACAAATTGAAACTCACTTCCAGGATGAATGAACTTGGTTCGGACTTCGTTCCATTTATGGGTGGCACGGTGGCACAGTGGTTAGCACTGCTGCCTCACAGTGCCAGAGACCTGGGTTCAATTCCCGCCTCAGGCAACTGTCTGTGTGGAGTTTACACATTCTCCCCGTGTCTCCGTGGGTTTCCTCCGGGTGCTCCGGTTTCCTCCCACGGTCCAAAGATATGCAGGTCAGGTGAATTGGCCATGCTAAATTGCCCGTAGTGTTAGATAAGGGGTAGATGTAGATGTAGGGGTATGGGTGGGTTACGCTTCGGCGGGGCGGTGTGGACTTGTTGGGACGAAGGGCCTGTTTCCACACTGTAAGTAATCTAATGATTATCTAATGCTCTGCTGGTAAGCCACCCTGGTTTGGACAAAGGATATTTAGATCTTGTTGTTTTTGCAGTGTTTAAATTTCTGTATTACTGATTAAATGTCTCGTCATCTAATAGTATGCTTAATATCTTCAGACGATCCCACTTTCAAGTATCATATTATATGTCATTTGGTTGGGTATTTTAAAAAGTGTCATATAGCCCATGAGGTTAAAAAAGAAATACCAGTTGATGAGGCAAAAAATATTGCATGGCACTGAGATTAGGTAGATCTTAAGGCTATCATCAAGACATGTTTCCGAATGTTGTGTAGTGAAATGTCTCATGTTAGGTAGAGGTTTGAAGGGAACCCTGAAAAATCTTCTTTTGCCCCTTCCACCATCTGAAACTATTCAATGTTTCAGAGTACGCAAAGGCTTCTGAGTTGCCCTGAAATGCTTGAGTATCCTGCGAGACATCATTGATTCTGCATGTTATGCAGTTTTTCTTGGTAGACAACTGACAATGAGTGAGAGTAGAACTGTCCATTGTACATCTCCCTGCCGTGAATAGTAGCGTGCTCCCTTGAAAAGCTGACAGGTAGAATAAGGCTTTCTGGAGTGTTTTGCAGCTTCCTTTTCAGAGGTGGAGGTGAAGCTACGGGTGTGCGGTGGTCGCCTCCACTCAGTGAATGCTCATTGAGATTCACAAGTGCCTTCACTAATAAAGGAGAGGGAATATTTCCCAAAGAATGGAATTGAAATTGAAAATGAGTTCACATTGGGGGCAACAGAAGAGCAGTGCTCTACAGCACAATGGATCTTACCCAGGGTTTGTTGTGCTGCTCAGTTCTTTCTGTACCCCCATGAGTATTCATGGTCTTCTTGACCAAATAGAGTATTTTTTCTTTCTAGGGAGGGATGATCCTAATGTCCATCATTCGAACTCCACCACTGGTCAGGTACTGAAAATGTGGAGGCTCTATGGCACTTGGTGACAAGGAGACTGCTGTACTGAAGATGCAGTATCACTTGATCTCATCCTCATAAACATCAGCTTCGACATAGGCACCACATATATTTTATAGACCTGTTTAAAAGAGAAAAGGTAAATCACCTCACATAACTATGCAGGAAGATGGATGGGGATTGGATACCACTGGCATCAGTCTCCATACAGTTTCATTGCAAAATAGCACTGTTGTGAAATTCTCAAATGATGACTTTGAACCGTAGTCTATTGAAGAAGTTAAAAGGCATATTCCAGAGATTTCTAGCTGGACTGGGCAGCATGTCATTCATGTTACACAGCTTGTCATTGAACATGAAACATTTTGGCTTCCACATGTTTTGTACAAAACTTAGAGATCATTCAATTCAAATGGAGCAAGCAGTCATTTCTGCTAACTTGATGGTAGCTTAAACAATCCGTGACTCTTCTGACAGTTTTAAAGAATTTCAGACAGCTTCCGACTTGGCTTAGGTGATTCTCTTGACAGAAGTTTCCCAAACATCACTTACACCACTCAAGTTGTCCATGTTGCTATCTTTTTTATCTCCTTTTTTGCGCTATGCAATAATCCTTCTTTTCATTTTTTGCTGTATCAATCTATATTGGACTTGCTACCATCCTGTATCATTACAACTACAATTGAATTGAGGAGTATTTCTGCATGCCGAGATGCTGTCTGGTGACTTTGGTGAATGACCACTGCAGGTATTGAACCAGCAATGCAAGCCTGGCTTTCAGCTTGTTGGTTGCTTCAATCACACACTGTTCACTGATACAGTCCAAAAAGATGGTGTCCATTCAGCTTCCACAAGCTGGGTGTTGGGTATAGAGGTTCAAAAACTCAACGTTTGTTTGTCAATGGCAAACATGAGCAGCTTAGAGAATGTACCTGATTTACAGCATTTGTTTCAGCAAAATATTTCTTGCAGCAGATAAACTGAAGTTCAGTAAACAGATCTAAAAGTGACCAAAAATCATTCACAGCCTGAAATGACAACCAAACAACTACACTATAAATGCTCCATGAAACTTTTAAATAGCAGTGATGAAAGTATTATGTGTGATGAAAGGTTTTAAACTGTGTAACCTGTGGAAAATCAGATAGTAGAACTGATCAAAATTGCAAAATGCACAGAACTTCAATTGGGAATGTTATTCATTGTGTTAATTATTCTGTGGTGTGATCTTGATGCTGAATGCATGAAATCTTTAGAAGTATTGTCTAAAATGATTCAAATTAAGAGGCAATATTATGGTTCTGCCTCACCACCTGCACTTGCAACTCTGCAATTTGCCACATTCTCAGCCCGATATACAGCATTAGATGAGGAGAAATAGCTTCTGATTAAATACTTAAAGGACTGAAGCTGTTGGCCCAAATTTCACAGTTAGCAACAAAGTAATGGTGCTCCTCTCTGACCTAGAAGCAAGCTGCACACAGAGACCCAGAGATCTCTTTGGCATGGGCACTGTCATTGCTGGCTTCCATTTGAATCTGGCACCAAGCCAAAGGGATCCCCTTCCATTGAGCAACAGAGGTGTTATAAAACAAGCAACTAATTACATTGAAGTTTTCGCACTGGCAGTAAAGGAAATAAAATGCGCTCATTATTTTTCACTTTCGATTTAACTAAGGTTAAATAAATAATTGGGACATTGACATACAACTAAGTTTGAAGCTTTAATATCATGAACAAACTTTAATTTTAAAAATTTGTTTTAAAATGTGGAAATTTTATTATTATAATGAGGAAATTTACAATTACACAAAGTAATTTTCATGGAAAGTGAAACTTTTCAGCAGTGCTCATGAATATGGTATACATTGAAAACAACTTATCTATATCTTTAAAAGCTTCTTAAAACCCATTTAACCTGACTAGCTTATATAGCTACACATCTTGATGTCAGATTCTATTTCAGAATCTCTCCTGTGAAGTGACCTGAGATGTTTCAGGGTCATAGAGTCATAGAGATGTACAGCACAGAAACAGACCCTTCGGTCCAACTTGCCCACGCCAACCAGATATCCCAGCCTAATCAAGTCCCATTTGTCAGCACTTGGCCCGTATCCCTCCAAACCCTTCCTATTCATATACCCATCCAGATGCCTTTTAAATGTTGTAATCACACCAGCCTCCACCACTTTCTCTGGCAGCTCATTCCATACACGTACCACCCTCTGTGTGAAAGAGTTGCCCCTTAGGTCTCTTTTATATCTTTCCCCTCTCACCTAAAGCTTTGTCCTCTAGTTCTGGACTCCCCCACCCCAGGGAAAAGACTTTGTCTATTTATTCTACCCATGCCCCTCATGATTATATACACCTCTATAAGGTGTCCCCTAAGCTTTCAATGCTCCAGGGAAAACAGCCCAAGCCTATTCAACCTCTCCCTATCCTCCAGCCCTGGCAACATCCTTGTAAATATTTTCTGAACCCTTTCCAGTTTCACAACGTCCTTCCGATAGGAAGGAGACCAGAATTGCGTGCAATATTCCAAAAATGGCCTAACCTATGTCCTGTACAGTCACAACATGACCTCCCAATTCCTATACTCAGTGCTCTGATCAATAAAGGAAAGCATATTTGAGGTTTTCCACTATTTAAGAAAGGTGAGAAGGACAAGCCAGGGAACTATAGACCAGTGACCCTGATGTCGCTAGTTTTTGGAGGGATTCCTGAGGAACAGGATGTACACGTGTTTGGAAAGGATAAGGATTGATTAGGGATAGTCAACATGGCTTTGTGCATGGGAAATCATGTCTCACGAACTTGATTGAATTTTTTTGAAGAAATTACAAGTGGATTGATGAGGGCAGAGTGGTAGACGTGATCGATATGGATTTCAGTAGGGTGTTCAACAAGGTTCCCCATGGGAGACTGCTTAGCAAGATTAGATCTCATGGAATACAGGGGGGACTAGCCATTTGGATACAGAACTAGCCCAAAGGTAGAAGACAGAGGGTGGTGGTGGATGGTTGTTTTTTAGATTGGAGGCCTGTGACCAGTGGAGTGCTACAAAGATGTTTGCTGGATCCATTTGTTTTCATCATTTATATAAATTATTAGGATGTGAGCATAATAGGTAGAGTTAGTAAGTTTGCAGATGACACCAAAATTGGAGGTGTAGTGGACAGCAAAGAAGGTTACCTCAGATTACACTGGGATCTTGATCAGATGGGCCAATGGGCTGAAGAGTGGCAGATGGAATTGAATTTAGATAAAGACGAAGTGCTGCATTTTGGGAAAGCAAATCTTAGCAGGACTTATACACTTAATGATAAGGTCCTAGGGAGCGTTGCTAAATAAAGAGACCTTGGAGTGCAGATTCATAGCTCCTTGAAAGTGGAGTCACAGGTAGATAAGATAGTGAAGAAGGCATTTGGTATGCTTTCCTTTATTGGTCAGATTATTGAGTACAGGATTTGGGAGGTCATGTTGCGGCTGTACAGGACATTGGTTAGGCCACTGTTGGAATTCTGGTCTCCTTCCTATCGGAAAGATGTTGTGAAACTTGAAAGGGTTCAGAACATATTTACAAGGATTCTGCCAGGGCTGGAGGATTTGAGCTGTAGGGAGAGGTTGAATAGGCTTGGGCTGTTTTCCCTGGAGTGTCAGAGGCTGAGAGATGACCTTATAGAGGTTTATAAAATCACGAGGAGCATGGATAAAGTAAAGAGATAAGGTCTTTTCTCTGGGGTGAGGGAGTCCAGAACTAGAGGGCGTAGGTTTAGGGTGAGAGGGACAAGATTTAAAAGGGACCTAAGGGGCAAACTTTTCACACAGAGGGTAGTGTGTGTGTGGAATTAGCTGCCAGAGGAAGTGGTGGAAGCTAGTACAATAGTAGCGTTTAAAAGGCATCTGGATGGATATATAAGTAGGAAGGGTTTAGAGGGATATGAGCCAGATGCTGGCAGTTGAGACTGAATAGGGTTAGGATCTCCTTTGATAGCTCAGTTCTCCTTTGATAGCTTAGCTGGTAGAGTGGAGGACTGTAGAGATATCTGGTCGGCATGGGTGACTTGGACTGAAGAGTCTGTTTCCGTGCTGTACATCCCAATGACTCTGTGAATCTGTACCAAATGACTTCTTCACTATTCTATTTACTGTGACTCCACTTTCAAGGAACAAGGAACCTGCACTCCAAGGTCTCTTTGTTCAGTAACACTCCTCAAGATCTTACCATTAAGTGTATATGTCCTGCTCTGGTTTGTTTTTTTCAAAATCCAGTACCTCACATTTATCTAAATTAAACTCCATCCGTCACTCCTCAGCCCATTGGCCCATTTGATCAAGATCCCGTTGTACTTTGAGGTAACCTTCTTCGTTGTCCACTGCACCTCCAATTTTGGTGTCATCTGCAAACTTACTAACAGTACTTTCTATGTTCACATCCAAATCATTTATATAAATGATGAAAAGCAGTGGACCCAGCACCGATGCTTGTGGCACACCACTGGTCACAGGCCTTCAGTTTGATAAGCAACCCTCCACCACCACCCTCTGCCTTCTACCTTGCTGTCAGATCCATTTCGCAATTTTAAAAGTGCTATATAAATGCAAGTTACTTTCAATCACTTAAGTCTCCTGTGTACATGTCACCTGCAACTTGAGCTTCGAGATCTTACTAACTGAATTAATTCATCACTGAGACCTAGCAAGTGGCTTTTCCTCTTACCATAGCGAGCCAACATATTTTCCAAGGAACAGCAGCATGAGAAGTTTTGAACAGATATGGAATAAATTCTCAGGAGAGGAATATATCTATGTAGGAGATAAGATTTATGTTTTTAAATTTAACTTCTCTTTTGAACACCTGGAATATAATTGTATTATTGCATGTAAGCATTATATTTATTGCCCAATTCCTTTCCATTCCTGCACATGTTTTCCTTATCATTTCCATACATTGCACTCTCCTCCTAGATTAATAAAGTTGGGGTGGAGAAGTATATATAGAATTAAGAGGAAGGATATAAAGTTAATTGGCAGTTCTCTTGATTGCTCTTTAGCTGAAGAACTTCAAAGAGATTTGAAAAAAACATCATTTACACTCTCATCTGTTGAAGTCAAGGAGGACAAAGAGAATCCATGTGACAATTCATTCCTCTAAATCTGATTTCTCATCATGCTTTTCAGTTTCATCTTTTTGAAACAGTTCTCCTTACGTACAAAAGACCTGGAACATTGCACGGATTTGACAGCAACAGTGAAGTTAAAAACAGCCAAGTGCTTTTGGTTGATGGCATCGGTTTGGTATTCTTAGCATTTTACTTCAGATTTTCAAAATCTATCATACTTTACTTTTCTTGACAGTAATTTCTCACTTAAAGTTTTGGTTGTATTCTTGAAAATCACAACTGTAAGTAAAATGTTTTGCATTCCTACCTGAAATAACTTGTAAGACAAAATCATGGAATTTGACACAATTTACATATAAATTTAAACTGGATATCACTCACTGGTGTTTGTTAAGTAGAGATTTCAGTGGCTTCTGCACTCCGTTTCCAATTCTGTTTGTCGCCTCTACTCTGTCTATGGCTTATGTCTACAATGATTGCAATATATGAGCATCATAGATTTTCTCACTGCCTCTCTCCTTCTCCTTTCCCAAACTGTCTGAATTTGGTTTTCTCTGTTTCTACGATCTCTTATCACTCTTTGCTTGTCCACGTTTTCTCTTTCTTTCTCTTTTTTCTACTCTCTATTTCCACTCTCTCATTTTCCTTTCCATTCTGATTATCTTTGTCTGCATTATGGCATTGATTGGTTTAGATATCAGATGAGCAACTAAGTTGTTACATCCTAATGTACTGGTTGCTCAGTCCGCTACAAAGAAATGTGCAACTTGGACAAACTGGTCTTTTGTTTGGTTGAATTTGACAGAATGATTCAATGAGAAATGGTATGAATCCTTGCCAGTTTTAGTTCAGAAAGAAAAAGCCTCTGTAACTGTTTGGGCCTCAGCACACACTGATACTATACATGGTAGAGACAAAGAGATGAACCTTGGCCACTTTTGAAAGAAGGGATTTCTTTCCTTTGTCCAAATCAACAGAAAACCAATCCATGATGTTAAAGCAAAACACTGTTATGCAGTCCAATGTGAATTGAGGAATTACAATATTAAAACATAGAATCAGAGATTCCCCATAGAATCCCTTTTGGCCCAACAAGTCCACATTGACCTTCCGAAGAGTATCCCACCCAATACAATCACTTTTCTCAGTTCTGTCACCAGAAGCATGTATGATGTTATTTGCAAAGGAGATGTAAAGACCCGAATGTTGTCGATATTTGTTTTCCTTGTGACACATGCTGAGTTTGATTCACATAATGTGCATTGTCTTTGCGAATACCGTTTGAGGCAAAAATACTTGGAATTTCACTGATGTTTACACCAATATCATAGGGCCAAATATTGTTAAAGCAGAACATCTGACATGATGTTGAATTCCCTTCTCCATTAAGATTTTCAAATATAGTTAGTTGCTGATTGTGTGAGCTGAGGATTTTGTTGCAAGGGCAACAGGCCATTACGTCATGAATGAACATGACAAGCAACTGTGCATATCTCTTTAAGTAACAGTACTAAAGGATAATGAAATTGTCTGCAAAAGGACTGAGTCAGAAAGATGACTTGAATGGCGTAATGCAGATCAGAAAGAGAGAACAAAAAGAAATTTGTGGTTGAGAGAGACAGAAAAAAGTGGAAAGTTTTAATTTAAAATATTGCACTTTAATACTTCCATTAACTATAACTTGAAGCAATGAGAGTCGGTGTCAAAAGCTTTGTGGTAACATTTATCACAGTATTAAAAGAGTACCTGAACTCAAATGACAAGATTGAATTATGTGTGGTGAGTATAGTTCATATCGACAATGCACATATCAAACTCATGCCATTCAATGCATTTCAATGATGATGCACATTGTGAGCTGTCACTCATCTAAGCTAAGAACAGAGTGATATTAGTCAACAGAAATGTTTGGATATTTGAGTTTAACTGCACATTTACAGTTAGGAAATAAGAGAAGAGGACAGCATATGTACTTAAGAGCTTGATCCTCCAGTCGACAGATCGTGGTTGAATCTCTGCATCAACTACACTTTGCTACTTTATTTCTGTTTCTATGCATCCATTAGTGTCTAAAAATCTGCCAATCTCTGCTTTTTCATAACTGAGTATCTACAGCTGTGTTGCTTAAAGAATTTAACTCCTTATCCTGGGGCTGTCCAGTCAGAAGACACACATCTTGAAATCTATTTTATCAAGTCTATTAAGAATTGAATGCATTTGAGGTAATTGCTCATACTCCAGAGAAGACATTACCATTCTGGTCAACTTTAAATGATAGATCTCTCATTCAATCCATTGAACATTCATCGTGTTCTTGGAGTCCTTCTTTAGGTGAGAAACTATGCACAGTACTGTGTGTGTGGTTTTAGTGAAATACTAATAATACAAGTAAGATTTCCTTACTTTTGTATTCCAATCTGATTGCAATAAAAGCTAAATCATCAATTACCTTCCGAAGTGCTTGCTTGCCTATATGTTGACTATTAGTAGTTCTCTTATGAGGACGTCCAAATCCCTCTCAATGACAACATTCACTATTTTAAAACATATTCTGAATTTCTTTTCTTTTTCCTAAGATGAGTACTTCACAGCTCCACACATTATACTCCACAGGCCACTTTCTTGTTCAAACATTTAAACAATGTCCTGCATCTTTTTACAAAAAAAATTGGAAATAGTCAGCCAATTAGGCAACATCTATAGAGAGAAAAAAACAAAGATTTTATCATAATTGAACAAATCTGGAGAAGTATTAGATTGTCAGAAAGTGCAGAGACAGAGAAAGTGGATTGAGGCTGGAGTTACAGGGGCAAATAACAAAAGGAAGTTTGTAATTGGGTAGACATTATGTTAAAAGTAGGATAATTGCACAACACAAATGGATACCTATTACAGAAACAAAACATAAATCCAATAGAGGTGTAAACTGGAATAGGAGGAGATCGGACTCCTACTCTGAGTTTTCTGTCAATCAATAGATCTTCAGGCTATAGTTTTATATTACTCCCAATCTAATGAGCTCTGATCTGACATGTGACCCCTTATTCAATGATCAAGTAGACTCTGCTCTAGCGAAATGAGAGAAACTGAAGGATAAGGATCAGAACCTTGGCTTGAGAACAATACCTCTTGCTGAGTGACCAGAGGACCCACACGTCATGAGATTTGGGCAGACTCAGCCTTGTTTCAAGGGATTGATGACTGAATAATGGGATTGATGACTGAATAATGGGATTGATGTCTGAATACAATCTGAAAATCCAACTATACTACACCTTAAATTCTGTCCTTATTGGTACTGCAAAGTGTACTCCAAAATCTCTCCGGGATTTTCAAGTGTAGTTTCCCTTTCACAAAACGATACTGATTCAGCCTAATAATTTTGGCCATTGTCCTATAACAATGACCATTTTGATTTGTGAATAATCAAATGTGCCATTAACTTGTTCAATATTTTGACAGTAACATTCATCAGTTTTTCTTTTCGAATTTATCAACAGCTTGGCAATTACTGTCGACCAAACACTAAACTGAACTGGCCCTATAAATACTACAAGAACGGATGTTAGGAATCCTACAGCAAGCAATTCACTTCCATACTACTTAAAATCTCTTCACTATCTACAAGGCATATATCAGAAGTCTGATTGAACACTCCCTGTTTGTCTGGATAAGTTCAGCTCCAACAACAGTCTTAATACCACATAGAGGCAAAGCAGTCCATTTGATTGGCATCACATCTACAAACAGGAACTACCTCCAATGCTGATGCATAGTAGGAAGCATCATTACAGAAATTCAACAAGCCTCCTTCGACAGAACCTCCCAAATCCAAAGCCACTTTCATCTGGAAGGACATGGGCAGCAGATATATAGGATTACCATCATATGCCAGGTACCCTTCAACATAGTACCTTAGAAAAATATCACCATTCTTTTATTGTCGCTGGACTAAACTCCTGGAACTTTCTGTCCAACTGCATTTTGTGTCTGCCCACACCAAATGGACTCTAGTTATTCCAGAAGGCAACTCACCATTACTTTCTGAAGGACAATTAAGGATGGGTAATAAATACCGGCCCAGCCAGCAGAGACCACACCTCAAGAGTGAATGAAAGAAAATATCTGTTTCCTCTCTTTCCCCACCTTTTCATGCCTCCTTACCAAAGGTTATAAATTTTTTCAACAAGAATTGAAATTGCTGGAGAAACTCATCAGAGTTGGCAGCATAAAGTCATAGAGATGTACAGCACGGAAACAGACCCTTTAGTCCAACTCGCCCATGCCAACCAGATATCCCAACTCAATGTAGTCCCATTTATAGCACTTCCATATCCTTCTAAACCTTTCCTTTTCAAATACCCATCCAGAAGTCTTAATTATTGCAAATGTACCAGCCTCCACCACTTCCTCTGGCAGCTCATTCCACCCGCCTCTATGTGAAAAGGTTGCCCCTTAGGTCTCTTTTAAATTTTTCCCCTCTCACCCTAAACCTATGCCCTCGAGTTCTGGACCACCCCACCCCAGGGAAAAGACTTTATCTATTTATCCTATCCACGCACCTCATGATTTTATAAACCTCTATGGGTCACCCCCTCAGCATTTATGGATAGAAAGCAGAGTTAATATTTTGAGTCCAGTAACCTTTCTCCAGAACTGATAGTAGCTTGGAAATCGTGGAATATGTTACTGAGAAAGGGATTGGAGGAATGGAGAAGGAGTAAGTGGATAGATAGAGATGGAGTTCAGAGAGAGATAACAACAGTTGGGCACAAAAGGATGGATGGTGTTAAGCCAGGGAAGAAGAAAAGCTGATAATGGGGTCCATAAATGCATGAAAATTAATTGACTGTGCTGAAAGCAGCTCTAGTAATGATATAATCTGGGATAAGGGGATGGGTAAAGAGAATGGGAGAAGGTACTCAGGCCCTGAAATTATTGAATTTGGTGTTGAGTCCTGAAGGCTGCAGGGTTCCCAAGAGGAAAATGAAATGCTGTCCTTCATGCTTCCTGAGCCTCATTGGAACACAACAGCAGGCTTAAGACCGAAACATTGGCCGGGGAACATGGTGATGTGCTGAATTGGTAGGCAACTGGAGCCTTGGGGTCATTTTTATGAACAGAGTGGAAGTGCTCTGCAAAATGGTTACCACGTCTATGTTTTGGCTCCCCAGAGTACAGGACACCATATTGTGGTCAGTGAAAACAGTAGACTAGATTGAGTGAAGTACAGGCAAATCAATTTCTTCTTTGGATGTGATTTCATAGGCACTGGTTGCCTTTAATATCTTCCTTAACCATTTGTTCTGTATGTGAAGCTTGCACAATGAAGTGAAGAAATATGATGACACTCCAATCATTTTCAGATACAATATAATCTCCTCGTATGGTCGTTTGGAAGCATACAGGTCTTTCAAGCCAGAATTCCTTTGATATTATGAGTGCACTTTGATAACATTAAGTCAGGAAAACAATTATTAAAATGTATTTGTTTAGAATTATTATTTTATGGGATATGTGTATTGTTGAAAGGCCAGCATTTATTACCCTAATTGGAAGGCAGTTAGGAGTTAACCACATTAGTTTCTCTTTAACTTAATGAAAGGTGGTGCTGGGAGAAGTGGTTGTGTACATCCTGACCCTGCAGTAACAGCATGAGTGTTGCTCAGCCAAGATATGGGCTCTCTATCTCTTCGGCTGCTGATCAGTCCTGCTTTGACTCATGTCTCTGCCCCAAGACAATAGTTACTTCCCCAGGTCTCAGACCAAGTCTCCCATTCTTCCTGCAACGAAAGTGAACAGATCTTCAATGAAGATTCTTTGGCAACTCTATTACTGGCTCTCCTCAGATAAAGCAAAGTCATCACAGATATCACAACTTAGTCTCTGGCAGAAACAAAGAACATCCAAATTTCCATGCTTGACCTTTGTCGAAATGCTTAACCATGAGTTAGAATGGAATCTCTATAGTGTGGAAACAGGCCCCTCAGCCCAACAAGTCCACACCAACCCTCCGAAGAGCAACTCACCCAGACCCACTCCCCCACCCCATTGCTCTACATTTACCCCTGACTAATGCACCCAACCTACACATCCCTGGACGCTATGGGTAATTACACATGGCCAATTCACCCAACCCTGCATATCTTTGGATTGTAGGAGGAAACCACACAGACACGGGGAAACCATATAAACTCCACACAGACAGTTGCCTGAGGGTGGAATTGAACCTGGGTCACTGGTGCTATGAAGCAACAGTGCTAACCACTGAGCTGCCATGCCACCCAAGACAGTTAGGGAACAAGCATCATAGCTAAGTCAGATCTTCCCTTTACCAGCTTTCAGGCAATTATGTTTTCCGGGAGAGGGTATCATATTGATAAGGTGCAGGACCCCATAATAATTACACTTTCCCTATACCAGGATGCTGAGGAGGGCTGTCTAATGCTGTCTAACTGAATGCACCCTAGTATTTTACTATCACAGTTCCGCTGTCTGTATGCCACAATGTATTCAAGGTGAGTTCCAGACAGAGGCAGCATTAATTAACTAATATTGAGTTTAATCATCCTGCATCCCCAGTTATAATATGGAAAAGAATGAATTGAAAATGTGGCCTTTCTTTTTGCATCTCTGACCCATCTCCTAACCAAAACCGGGCTGGAGGTGGGGGAGTCAGTTCTGAAGATGGCAGGAATTTAAGCCCTCTGATTCTGTTATGATATCACTATGTCCGAGTATTATTCCATTATTTTCAGCAGGAAGTACGAAGGAAGTGCCTATAAATATACAGGTCATTTCTTAGTAATGATGTTTGGACTTGCAGTTTTTATGTCAAAAGGAGGAGTATTAATTGGTTCCTAGTCAGAGAAACTTTGCTACTGTATATTCAAGAACATAAGGTAGATTAAATTTTAAATGCTTTGTTGCGTTTTCTATATGATCTCGGAGAATTGGAGGTTTATTCCTGGTCTTCACTTGCTTGCCCTTCCTCTTTGCTCTATTATCCAGCAAATCTCCCAATTTCTACCAAAGGTCTCCCAGCAGCCAAACTGCCTGTGTTTGGAGTCAAAGATAATTAACAGAATTAAAGCCCTGCCTGTAAAACTGGCCAGATCTCTATCATTCTTTGGAACATAGGAACATTACTAGGCCTTTCTATCCATCTAGGAGAAAGTGAGGACTGCAGATGCTGGAGATCAGAGCTGAAAAATGTGTAGATGGAAAAGCGCAGCAGGTCAGACAGCATCAAAGGAGCAGGAGAATTGATGTTTCCTGAAGAAGAGCTTATGCCCGAAACGTCGATTCTCCTGCTCCTTTGATGCTGCCTGACCTGCTGCGCTTTTCCAGCAACACATTTTTATGCTTTCTATCCATCTAGTTTGTTTTGCCTTTTAATACAAGCATGCCTGCTCAACAGATCAATGCCTTTGACACATTCTACCCCCATAATCGTTTACACTATTGGTAACCATAAATCTATCAATCTCTACCTTAAACGTGCTCAAAGATTAAACTTCCATAGCTCTCTGAGGTAGAAAGTTTTCAATATTCACCACCCTCTGAGTGAAAGCATTCTCCTCATCTCAGTTCCAAATGACATCCCCCTTATTTTTAAATTGTGCGTCTAGTTCTAGACTCTGTAACTAAGGAAAACATTTTCCCAGCACCTACCTGTCTACATTTTTAAATATCTTTGGGATCACCTCTCATTCTTCAAAACTCTAGAGAATAGTGGCCCAGTTTGACAATGTATCTTTAGCACATGTCATTTCAGAACTCACATGTATTGTTTCCTTCACCCCTAGAGCATGTACTCACTGCAGGCCTACTTAGGGCCCATGTGTTTCTTATGTTCTCACAAATTGTTAGGGAAAAGTTGGCCATCTTGAAGCAAGCATTTAATTTAATTAGTGCTTGAGGCTAACTCAGTGTTTTTCGTAATGCTGGCATTGCTAAAGGAAACGCTGCAAGGCTTGGAAAGAGAATAGAATTTAGCAAAGGTCCTAGCCAGATTTTAATGTCAAAAACGCCTGCTCTCCAGATCTCAAGTGACCAACAGAATGGATGGTTGCCTGGTTGCTGTCACTACAGACAAATGGGAAGAATTGATTTCACTTTAATTCACACATATTATACTCTTTGATCAAATATTTTTCCAAGCTCTCAAATTTCAATATAAACACTTCCGAAAACTGCAATGCCAATCAGTTCTATTACAGATATCTTTCTCCACAATCTCAAACCTTCTGGGTAGAGATTATGGTTCGTACTCTTCAATGATTAATTTTTCATTTGAAAAAAGATTGTTGCGGTGCTGCTAAAATTCTCTCCTTCTGCCAGCAGCACATTTACAATCCTGTTAGAAAGGCACAATTTTTAAATAATTTACTTGAAAGCGGGCGATTCATAAAGAAAATTATTTTGCAGAACAAAGACCCAGCGAGGGGATTATTCAGACTTAACTTGAAAGGATATGGTTCAGCAACTGGCAGAAATCCATCTGAACTGTATCCAGAAAAAGGGCGACATTTTTTCTCTTTTAGACACACCAGAGCTGTTTTGAAGGGAGACAGACGCACAGCTCCAGATTGTCCGAGTGCAACCCGCTGATATAAACACTGGAATATTACAACACACCAACCACTAGCCTGAGGGTTGGAGTGAAACTCTTCAGTAGCTCTTTGTGTTCACTGCAAAGCTGTCTGTGCAGCCATAAGCTTTGACGAATGTAAGGGAGATCTGAAGTTTGTGTTTGCTTATTGTTATAGCAATTTAAATGAAAGTGCTGAGAGAACTGAACGGTGCCAATGCATAAATATTGTACGATGGCATTGAGCAAATGATCTACATAATTACATGAAACTATAAATCATTGACCTGTATCAGGTCCTCCTTTAAATCACTAACATCTGTCATGCTTCTATTTTAACAATCTAGAAGCACAGAATCTTTCTTCATCAGGAATATTCAAAGAAATGTTACAGTTTTTTAAAGATGTCTAACCGCTGTGCAGCATTAAAGATATAGGTACAAATTTACTTTGAGTTTGGCGTGCAATGGTAATCATGCTTTTTTTTTTGAAGATGATATACCTTCCTCAAAAAGAACTAATGTTATTTCATTTCTTTGCTTCCCTTCCTCCATTCACTGTCCTCCGCCATCCGGCCCACACCATATTACCTCACATCAGCTGAGAAGAGATTCATGGATGTTGATTTCATGATTTCTCCCCCATTTTGTAGCACACAGGTAAACTTCATTCACTACTTCTCCTTAGAAATTCAGCAGAAATAGGGAAGGCTGGGTGAAATACAAAAGTTACCAACTCAGCAGAAATACAGAGGGATTTGGGATAGAACAGTCGAAAATGAAAAGACAGTGCTGTTGCGTTACTCATTAAAGAGGATATAAACACAATATTGAGAACAGGTAATCATTCAGGCAACATGGATCTATGTGGGTAAAATTTAGAAATACCAGAAGACAAAAACATTTGTTGGGGTCATGTGTAGACTACAGGATGGTAGTGGTGATATCAGGAATGGCATTAACAGGAAATCAGAGATGTATGCACCAAAGGAACATCTGTAATTATGAATGACTTTAATCTGAATGTGGATTGAGTGAATCAAATTTGTCACAAAATCATAGAAGAGGGATTCTGAGAATGTTGGTTTTCAGGACCAACACATTAAGAAATCAACAAGAGAACAGGCCATCTTAGATTGGATATTAGTCAATAAGAAAGGAATAATTGGTTATGAAGTGTTGAGAGACCCTTTGGTGATGAGTGACCATAATATAGTAGAATTCTTCATCAAGGCAGAGAGTGAGGTATTTGATTCTGAGACTAGGAACCTAAATCATCATAAGGGGAACTACGATGAGGTATGACTTGGCTATGATGGATTGGGAAATGTTACTGAAAGAAATGACAATGGGTAGACAATGGCAAACATTCAACAAGCAAATGGGTGAACTACAAAAATTGTTTATTCTTGTCTGGTGCAAGATGCAAAGAGAACAGTGGCTAAATCATGGCTTACAAAGAATGTTAGAAATAATAAAAGCAAATTACTGAGGATGCTGGAATCTGAAACCAAAAGAGAAAATGCTGGAAAATCTCAGCAGGTCTGGCAGCATCTGTAAGGAGAGAAAAGAGCTGATGTTTCGAGTCTGACTGACCCTTTGAACCTGCTGAGATTTTCCAGCATTTTCTCTTTTGATGTTCGAAATAATATTTGAGCAAAAATGAGGCATACAAATTGGCAAGAAAAAAACATTAGAACTAAGAATTGGAATCGGTTTAGACCTCAGCAAAGGAAGAAGCAAGGACTGAATTGTTGATAAGGGGAAGTCTTCGAAAAGTTTATAAAGAGAAAAGAACTAATATTGGTCATTTACTGTCTGAGACAGGGGAATTTATATCAGGAAACAAAAAAATGACTGAAAAACTAAATTCATACTTCATTTCCATTTTCTGAATGGAGGTCACAAATAACATATCAGAAGTAATAGGGTTTAGTGAGAGTGAGGAACTGAAGGAAATGTATATTAGTAAAGAAATTGATGGAATTGAAGGCTGATTAGTCCCCAGGGCCAGTTAATCTGCATCTGGTAATCTACAGTGACCATAATTCCGTAAATTGCAAGATTATTATGGGAGAGGATTCGAAAGTGCTAAACTCGGGGAAGGCTGATTAAAATACTATTAGCCAGGAACTGGCAAAATCACATTGGGTCCACTGTTTGAAGGTAAATGCACAGCTGACATATGGGAGTCTTTTTAAAAGCCAGTTTACCAGAGGTCAGTATCAGCATGTTCCTTTGAGGATGTAAGGTAAGGATAGCAAGATTCAGGAACCTTGGATGATGAAAAATGTTGTAAGTTCAGTTAAAAACAAAAAGGAAGCATATGTAAAAATAAGGAAAAAGAAGTCAAGCAAAGCCCTTGATGAGTGTAATGGAAGCAGTAAGGAAATAGACAGAAAAGAAAAAAATAGAATGGCTAGAAAGTGTCAGGAAATGTCCTTGGCAAATAGAATTAAAGAGGATCCCAAGGCACTTCATACATCTATTAGAAGTGAGGGCGTAACTAGGGAAAGGGTAGGTCTACTCAAGGACAATAGAGGGAAATTATGCATGGAGCCAGAGGAAATTGGTGAGGTCCTTAATGAGTACGCTGTGTTTTCACCACGGCGAAAGACTTGGATGATGGTAAGTTTAGAATGGGGTTAGTTGATACAAAAGGCACATTGGCATTAAGAAGGAGGAAGTATTGGGTGCCTTTTAAAAACATTCGGCTGAGATTGCTGTAGCCTTGACAGAGATCTTTCTATCCTCTTTAGTCACAGATAAGTTCTCAGAAAACTGGAGAATAGTCAATGTTGTTGCTTTGTTCAAGAAGGGCAACCGGGATAAACCAGGAAATTATAGGCTAGTAAGTCTTACGTCAGTGATAGGGAAATTATTGGAGAAGATTCTTAGGGACAAGATTTACTTGTATTTGGAAAAGTATGAACTTATTAGGGTTAGTCAGCATGTCTTTATGCAGGGGAGGTCTTGTCTCATAAACTTAACTGAGTTTTCTGAGTAAGTGACGAAGCTGATTGATAAGGGTAAGGCAGTGGATGTTGTTTACATGGACTCTAACAAGGCCTTGGACAAGGTCCCTCATGGTAGGCTAACCTCCATAAATGCCAATAGTGCAGTGAGCAGAACTGTGCATAGTACTCCAAATGTGGTCTGACCAAAGTTTTATACAGTTGCGGGTGAGGCACTGCTACCTCACAGCACCAGGGAAATGGGTTTGATTCCAGCCTCGGGTGACTCTCTGTATGGAGTTCTCCCCATGTCCTCTAGATGCTGTGGTTTCCTCCCACAATCCAAAGATATACATGTTAGGTGAATTGGTTCTGCTAAATTGCCCACAGAGTTCAGGGATGTGTAGGTTAGGTACATTAGTCAGGGGTAAATGTAGGGTAAGGGAATGGATCTGATTGGGTTACTCTTTGGAGGGTTGGTGTGGACTAGTTGGGCTGAAGAGTCTGTTTCCACACTTTAGAGGATTCAATTCTATTCTAAAATAACTTGTCAACTTTTATTCTTTGTGCCCCTACTGATCAACTTACATGGGATTACTGGTGAGTTGGCAAGTTGGATACAAAATTAGCATGGCCACAGAAGACAGAGGGTAGTTATGGAAAGGTGTCATTTTGACTGGATGTCTATGACCAATGGTGTTCTGCAAAGATCAGTATTGGGACTTCTGTTGTTGGTAATACACATATATATAAATGATTTGGATGAAAATGTTGGTGCTCTGATTAGTAAGTTTTCAGATGACACAAAAGTTGATGAAGTTGTGGATAATAAATCAGTTGGAAAGTTAGGTGGAGAAATGGCAAATGGAGGTTAATCTGGATGCTTGTGAGGTGATGCAGTTTGGGATGTCAAACGCAAGAGGAAAGTATACAGTAAATAGCAAGACACATAGGAGCATTGATATGGAGAGGGATCTTGGGGTTCAAGTCCATAGCTCCCTGAAAGTGGTAACATAAGTCAAAATGGTGATAAAGGAGACATACGGCATGCTTGCCTTCATTGTTCGGGGGTATGGCTATAAAAGTTGACAAGTCATCTTGTAGCTGTATAAAACCTTTTTCAGGCAACATTTGTGTACTGTGCACAACTCTGGTGGCAACTCTATAGGAAGGATCTAGAGGCATTGGAGAGGGTACAGAAGAGGTTTACCAGGATGTTGCCTGAATTGGAGTGTATTATCTATAAGGAGAGGTTGAACAAACTTGGATTGGTTTCACTAGAGTGTCAGAAGCTGAGGAGCAACATGAGGGCAATGGATAGGGTAGATAGTCAGGGTTTCTTTCAGAAATATCAGATACTAGGAGGTATAGGTTTAAGGTGAGGGGGGAAAGTTTAAACGAGATGTATAAAGATCGTTTTTTATACAGAAGGTATTGGGTGCCTGAAATCTGCTGTCAAGGGAGGTGGTAAAAGCAGATGCATGAACAAAGCTTAAGAGACATTTATACAGACACAGGAACAGGCAGTGAATGGATGGAAATGGACCATGTGCAAGCAGATAGGATGAGTTTAGAATGGCATCATGGTTGGCACAGACATGGTGAGCTGAGGGGCCTGTTCCTACGCTGTATTGTTCTCTGTTCTATCTCAGAGTACTTAAGTAAGTGGGCCTAGACATCATGGATTCATTGGTGATCACCTTCCAAGGTTCTTTTGATTCTGGAACAATTCATAACAGATTGGAGTGTGACAATTTTTTAAAAAGGAAGTAGAGAGAAAACAGGGATTTGTAGACTGTGAGTGTGACATCAGTAGCTGGGAAAATGCAAGCATTCATTGTCAAAGATTTTATAGTGCATCCCTCATTAAAAAAAAAGTAGATTCAGCCAACATGGATCTACAAAAGGAAAATCATACTTGACAAATTTAGCGGAAATCTTGAGGGATGTAGCTAGTAGAATTGGTTGGGGAAGCCCATGAATGTTGTTTATTTGGACTTTTTCAGAAAAGACACTAATGTGTGAAATTAAAGTGCATGGGATTGAAGGTCGTGTGTTATGATGGAGAGAATATTGACTAACTGTGAGGAAACAAAGACTAGGAATAAATGGGTCTTTTTCTGAATGTCAGCCAGTGACTAGTGGGATACCACAGGAATTGCTAGTAGGACCCCAGTTATTCACTATTTTTGTGAATGATTTTTTGAGAGAACTAAATGTAACATCTCAAAATTTGCAGATGACAAACAGTTGCGTAGAAGGATGAGCTATGAGGAGGCTACAGAGACTTTGCATGGGAGGCTATCCTACTTGGTAACAAAATAGGAAGGCAGATTATTATTTGAATGGTTGTAAGTTGAGAGAGGGGAATGTTCAATGAGACCTGGATGCAAAAAGGATAAAGAACAAAAGAGAAGTACAGCCAGAGGAACTGGCCCTTTGGCCCTCCAAGCCTGTACTAAACATCATGCCTCAACTAAATGAAAAAATAAACCTTCTGCCCTTATTCAGTCTGTATCCCTCTATTCCCTTCCTATTCATGTAACCATCCAGATGCCTCCTAAATGTCATCAGCATGCCTGCTAACACCACCCCTTTGGCAGTGGGCTCCAGGCTCCTTCCACACTCACATACATCCTTTAAACGTTCCCCCTCTCACCATGAATCACTGCCCCCTTGTAATTGAAACTTCAACACTGGAGAAAAAGCCTCTGACTATCTACCCTTTCTATACCGCTCATAATTTTGTAGACCTCTATCAGGTCTCCTCTCAGCAACTGTCTTTCCAGTGAAAACAATACTAGCCTTTTTAATCTTTCCTCATAGCAACATCTTGGTGAACCTTCTCTGCATCCTCTCCAAAGCTTCCATGTCTTTCTGGTAGGGAGGTGACCAGAACTCTACACAGTACTCCAAATGTGGCCAAACAAGGGTTTATATCACTGCAACATGGTTTGCCAACTCTTGTACTCCATGCACTGGCCAATGAAGGCAATCATGATTTGGAGATGCCGGTGTTGAACTGGGATGTACAAAGTTAAAAGTCACACAACACCAGGTTATAGTCCAACAGGTTTAATTGGAAGCACTAACTTTTGGAGTGCTGCTTCTTCATCAGGTGATTGTGGAGAATAAGATTGTAAGACACAGAATCTATAGCAAAGGTAACCTACAGTTACATCACACTGTAAACCTTTGCTATAAATTCTGTGTTTTACAATCTTATTCACCACAACTATCTGATGAAGGAGCAGCAATCTGAAAACTAGTGCTTCAAAATAAACCTATTGGACAAAAACCTGGTGTTGTGTGATTTTTAACAATGAAGGCAAGGATGCCATATGCCTTCTTAATCATCTTGGCCACTTGTGTCGCCATTTTTAGGGAACTGTGGACCTGCATGTCCAGATCCATCTGTATGTTAATGTTCCTAAGGGTTCTGCCATTTGCAATATAATTCACACCTAAATTTGATCTTCTAAAATGCATCATCTTGCATTCGTCTGGATTAAACTCCTTCTGACATTTCTGTGCCCAAGTGGCCGACCTATGTACCTCTATCCTATTTTGTCCTTTCACAATCATTGGCACTCATGCACTAGTCATTAAATGTAAGTGTATGAGTGCAACAGGCAATAATGAAGGCAAATACATATCGGACTTCATTGCGAGAGTATTTGAGTACAGGAACAAGATGTCTTGCTGAAATTATACAGGGTATAGGTAAGGCCACACTTGGAATACTGAGTGAAGTTTTGGTCTCCTTATCTGAGGAAGGATGTTCTTGGTCACAAAAGTTTACGAAACTGATTCTTGGAATGGTAGGACTGCTGGATGAGGAGAGATTGAGTTAGTTAGGATTATAGTCACTGGGTGTTTAGGAGAAATAGAGTGTACCTCATGGAAACCAAAAAAAATTCTAACAGGACTAGACATGTTATATACAGGAAAGATATTCCTGATGGTGGGAAAGTCAGAACTTGGGATCATAATTTAAGGAAATGAGGTAAACCTTTCAGAACTGAGATAAGAAAGTTCTTCACCTCGCGAATAGTGAAATTCCTTACCACAGAAAATGGTTGAGGCCAAAAACATTATGTGTTTTCAAGAAGGAGGTAGATATAGCTCTTCTGTCTAAAGGGACCAAGAGATATGGGGGAAAAGAGGAATTAGAGTACTGAGTATAGTGATCAACCATAATCACATTGAATGACAGAACAGGCTTGAGGGGTCCATTGGCCTACTCCTGCTCCTATCTTCTGTGTATCTATGTTTCTACATTGTGTTAGTGCTGTGCACCAACAGAATGAAATTCAGAAACCAAATATAATCATAAATAACATAGAACATAGCTTGTTATGCTTTCCACAAAAGGAACACTGGTCTCTCCCAATGTGTCAGGGTGTAAACTGAGTGATGAGAGAGTATCTCAGAAATGCTTATCCCAATCAAATGACAACTTATTGCAAAAGACTCAAAATTAAAATGTTAACATGTTTCTGATAACTCAGTAGTTAATGAGCTTAGATGGTACTGAGATAAGTAAAGTAGGAAGCTCCTAACTTCAATCCACAGTTAGCTGATTGTAGTCTGGGTGATGGAAGCAATGCCAGTCAATATGAGTACGTGTTTGTAACAGGCTATAATATTTTACCTTACCATGGCCCAGTGATGTTCCCTTTCACTGGAAAGTGTGACAATGTGGTTATAGCTGAGACATTTGTAATGAAACATCTGGAATTCACTAAAGTGAGAGTAAATTATTAAAAGCCTTATATTTATTCATGGGATATGGACATTGCTCGCTAGACTGGCATTTATTGCCCATTTCTAATGGCCCAGAAGATGGTCAAGAGGCAACTACAACATTGTGGGCCTATAGTCAGGCCAAGGATGGATGACAGATTTCATTCTATACAGAGGATTAGTGAATTAGATGGGTATATATGATAATTAAGAGGGAATACTTGGTTAATATTAGTCTAGCTTTTCAGTCTGCATTTATAAACATTAACTATTTTTAAAGCACGCACAGTGTCAGCCAGCACTAAGCCGCCTTTCCCCAATTCCCTCCTGACCTTCTTCCCAACCTCCTCTTTTTTTTGACTAGATGCCCATTTTATCATGTACAGGTGGGCTGTATTTCTCTCATATATTGCTTAGGAAGGTGGACACTCGGACTGAAGTATCAATGTTTTAGTTGAAACATTCTAACAAATTCCTTCACTGGATAGAACTGTATATTCACAGCCACGTTTCTGCCTTATCTGTCAGCCATTCTGACTTAGAATTAGGTAAAGGTTACAACAGGTTCCTTTCCACAAAAAGAACACTGGTCTCTCCCAGTGTGTCAGGGTGTAAACCTGAGTGAAGAGAGTGTATCTCAGAAATACTTATCAGCAGGTTTTTAGTTGGGAATAGATTGTTGGATTATGTCACCAGAGGGAATTTATTTTATGGAAGTAGTCTCAATATGCATTATCTTTGCATTGTGTGAATGTATTACAACCTTATTTCTGTGAATTTAGAATCATAGACTGTCTATAGCACACCAGACATAATTCAGCATGTCAGGTCTGTACTAGCTCTCTGAATTTGCCTGGTGACATCCCTATGACTTACTGCCTTACAATTTTTCTTTCTCTTAATTTAATCATCCAATTTTCTTTTAAAAGACATAATTAACTCTTCCTGCTCCACACCTTGAGGCAATATATTCCACATCTAACCATTCACTGTTATTCCCAACTTTATCTTATTCAAGGAAAACAGTCCTCTGCTTTAACAATATATCCACATATGCGAAGTTCCTCAACCCCGGAACCTCTGCTGTCAATATTTTTCACATCCTCCTTGTATAACACCTTCAAATCTTGCCTAAATTGCAAAATTAATTTCTACCCAAGACCATTCAGAGAAAGATATTGGCTGTAGTGATTTAAAACTTTGCAAACACTGAATGAAGGTGATTCAGACAGGTCAATGGGGCAAACGTTAACTGTAACATTTTCCCTATTGCTCTTTCAGATCCAGCTGTGTTAGCAGCACTGAACAACAAACCTGTACTAGAAATATTGATCCTTCATTTTATAAGTCTCTAGGAGATCCCACCTCACTCATCTGAACTCCGGTGAAAACAATCCCAACCGAGTCAATCTCTCCTCATAGATCAGTCCTCCCTCCCTGGAATCGGCCTGGGAAACCTTCGCTGCACTCCCTCAAGAGCAAGAGCATCCTTCCTCAGAAAAGGAGTCCAAACCTGCACACAATATTCCAGATTTGGCCTCACCAAGGCCCTGTATAACTACAGCAACACATCCCTGCTCCTGTACTCAAAACCTCTGGCAATGAAGGCCAACATACTATTTACCTTCTTTACTGCCTGCTGCACCTGCATGTTTACTCTCAGCAACTGGTGCAACAGGACACCCAGATCCCACTGCACACTCCCCTTTCCCAATTTACAGCCATTCAGGTAGGAATCTGCCTTCTTGTTTTTGCTTTCAAAGTGAACAACCTCACATTTATCCAAATTATACTGCATTTGCCATTGATTTTCCCACTGACCGAACCTGCCCAGCTCATGCTGAAGGATCTCTGCATCCTTGTCATAGTTCACCCTCCCACCCAACCTGGCATCACCTGCAAACTTTGAGGTTACACTTTGTTCCCGCATCTAAATCATTATTATATATTGTGAATAGCTGGGGTTCCAGCACTGATCCCTGTGGGTCTCCATGAGTTATTGCCTGCCAATTTAAAAAGGACCCATTAATTTCTACTCATTGTTTCCTCTTGCAAACCAGTTTTCTATCCATCTCAATACACATCCCCCAATCCCTTGCATTTTCATCTTGCCCAATAACTTCTTATGTGAGACTTTGTCAAAACGCTTTGTAAAAATCCAAATGCATCACATCAACTGGCTCCCCCTTGCCAACTCTACTTGTTGCAGCTTCATAGAATTCCAACAGATTTGTCAAGCATGATTTCCCTTCATAAAACCACGCTGACTCTGTCTGATCCTGCCACTACTTCCTAAATGTTCTACTATAAAGTCCTTGATAATGGATTTGAGATTTTTCTGCACTTCCAATGTTAGGCTTACTGATCTATAATTCCCTGGTCTCTCTCTACCTCCCTTTTTGAATATTAGAGTAACATTAACCACCCTCCAATCTGCAGGGACTGAACCAAAGTCTGCAGAATCATGGAAGATGGCTACCAATGTATCCACTATTTCTAGAGCCACTTCCTTAAGTATTAGAACATAAAACATAGAACATTACAGCGCAGTACAGGCCTTTCGGCCCTCGATGGTATGCCAACCTGTGGAACCAATCTGAAGCTGATCTATCCTTCACTATTCCATTTTCATCCACATGTTTATCCAATGACCATTTAAATGTCCTTAAAGTTGACGGGTCTACTACTGTTGTAGGCAGGATATTCCATGCCCCTACTACTCTCTGAGTAAACAAACTACCTCTGACACCTGTCCTATATCTATCACTCCTCAATTTAAAGCTATGTCCCCTTGTGCTAGCCATCACCATCCAAGGAAGAAGGCTCTCACGGTCCACCCTATCTAACACTCTGATTATTTTATATGACTCAACTAAGTCACCTGTCAACCTTCTTCTCTCTAATGAAAACAGCCTCAAATCTTTCAGCCTATCTCCATACTAGGCAACATCCTAGTAAATCACATTTGAACCTTTTCGAAAGCTTCCACATCCTTCCTATAATGTGGTGATATGTAATACTCCAAGTGCACCCACACCAGAGTTTTGTACAGCTGCAGCATGACCTCATGGCTCTAAAACTCAATCCCTCTACCAATAAAAGCCAACATATCATATGCCTTCTTAACAACCCTATCAATCTGGGTGGCAACTATCAGGGAACTATGTACAAGGACACTGAGCTCTCCCTGTTCATCTACAGTAGCAAGAATCTTACCATTAGCTCAGCACTCTTTATTCCTGTTGCTCCTTCCAAAGTGAATCACCTCCCACTTTTCTGCATTAAACTACATTTACCACCTCTCAGCCCAGCTCTGCAGCTTATCCATGTCCCTATGTAACCTGCAACATCCTTCTGCACTAACCACAACTCCACTGACCTTTGGGTCATCTACAAATTTACTAACCCATCCTTCTACACCCTCATATTGGTCATTTATAAAAATGACAAACAGCAGTGGACCCAAAACAGATCCTTACGGCACACCACTAATAACTGAATTCCAGGATGAATATCTCCCATCAACCACCACCCTCTGTCTTCCTACAGCTAGCCAATTTCTGATCCAAATTGATATTTCGTCTTCAATCCCATGCCTTCATTTGTGTAATAAAGGACCATGGGGAACCTTACCAACGCTTTACTGAAATCCAAATACACCACATCAACCACTTTACCCTCATCCACCTGTCTGGTCACCTTCTCAAAGAACTCACAGCTTGTGAGACATGACCTACCCTTCGCAAAACCGTGTTGACTATCCCTAATCAACTTATTCCTTTCTAGATGATTATAATTCCTATCTCTTATAACCTTTTCCAACATTGTACCCACAACCGAAGTAAGGCCCACTGGTCTATAATTACCAGGGTTTTCCCTACTCCCCTTCTTGAACAAGGGGACAACATTTGCTATCCTCTAGTCTTCTGGCAGTCTTCCTGTAGACAGTGACGATCAAAGCTAAAGGTTCTGCAATTGCCTCCCTAGCTTCCCAGAGAATCCTCAGATGAATCCCATCCAGCCAAGGGGAATTATCTATTTTCACACTTTCCAGAATTGCCAACACCTCCTCTTTGTGAACCTCAATCCCATCTACTCTAGTAGCCTGTATCTCACTACTCTTTTTGAAAACATTGTCTTTTTCCAGTGTGAATATTGATGAAAAATAATCATTTAGTGCTTCTCCTATCTCCTCGGACTCCATGCAAAAGTTCCCACTACTATCCTTAATTAGCCCTAATCTTACTCTAGTCGTTCTTTTATTCCTGATATACCTATAGAAAGCTTTAGGGTTTGCCTTGATCCTATCTGCCAACGACTTCTCATGTCCCTTCCTGACTCTTCTTAGTTCCCTCTTTCGGTCTTTCTTGGCTAACTTATAACTCTCAAGCACCCTAACTAAGCCTTCACGTCTCATCTTAATATAAGCCTTCTTCTTCCTCTTGACAAGAGATTCAACTTCTTTAGTAAATCATGGCTCCCTCGCTTGACCACTTTGTCCCTGCCTGATAGGTACATACTTATCAAGGAGACACAGTAACTGTTCATTGAATAAGCTCCACATTTCAATTGTGCCCATCCCTTGCAGTTTCCTTCCCCATTCTATGCATCCTAAATCTTACCTAAAGGCATCATAATTGACCTTCCTCCAGCTATAACTCTTGCCCTGTAGTATATACCTATCCCTTTCACTAAAGTGAACATAACCAAATTGTGGTCACTATCACCAAAGTGCTTACCTATCTCCAAGTCTAACACCTGGCCGGGTTCATTACCCAGTACCAAATTCAATGTGGCCTTGCCTCTTGCCTGTCTACACATTGTGTCAGGAATCCCTCCTGCACACATTGGACAAAAACTGACCCACCTAAAGTACTCGATCTATAGTATTTCCGGTCAATATTTGGAAAGTTAAAGACCCCATAACAACGACCCTGTTACTCTTGCTCCTATCCAGAATCATGTTTGCTATCCTTCTTCTACATCTCTGGAACTATTCGGAAGCTGATGTCTATTATCTCTCAATTTTCCCAGCATTATCTCTCTGTATTCTAATTTGTATTGATACACCTACACCTAGGAATTGAGAGAGTTTTCTGGGCAGCCAGATCTTTGTAGTAACTATATCTCAAATTCTTCCCCACATTAATACTCCAAGTGCATGTTTCCTTTGAGTAAGTGCCGAGCTTGTTCTGAAAAGTTATTACACACAGTCCTGATGAACCTGCTACAGCAATTCATTAAGGCTCCCTAGAAACATTATCCAACCATAGAACTTGTACAACCTAAAAGGACTAGGGCAGCAGATACATGGGAATGCCACTATTTGCAAGTTTCTCTCCAAGACACCCACCATCCTGATTTGAAACACAGCCACCTGATGAAGGAGCAGCGCTCCGAAAGCTAGTGCTTCCAATTAAACCTGTTGGACTATAACCTGGTGTTGTGATTTATAGATTTTAACCTAGACTGCTTTTCCATTATCACTGGGTCAAAAATCCTGAAAATCGATTCCTAACAGTACATTTGTGTACACACTCAAGTGAACGATAACTGTTCAAGGAAGCAGCTCACCAACCTTTCCTCAAGATTAATTCAGGATGGTCAGTAAATGCTGTCCTGCCCAGCAATGCCCACACATTGTGAATGAATGGAAGAAGTAACATGCAATGCCAAAATACAGATGCAACTTCAGTTGAGTCTGGCTTTCAGGATAGTAAGTATAAGTCAACATTAAAATAAAATGACAACATAGACATTTGTCAGTACGTCTGCCTTAGTTATTGTTTATTTTCCAAAATTTCCCACATGTAAAACATCTTCTGTGTTTTTCAGAATACAACAAAATCACACTGACATACGTTTGTTCTGTCTCTCATTTTCCCTTGACCACAACAGATTTTCATTCACATTTTGTATACCAGTTAGAAATGCCTTTCAACTTAACGTTGTAATCTGGCTCGAGTTACCTACTAATTCCCTTTTAATACAATGGAGCTACCTATTCGAATGATACTCATATTATTTCACAAATTAAAAGAAGTCACAGATCATAACTACAAACTTGCACAATTATGCTTTGCAAAACTGTTTTTTCTATTTACCTGGAGTGCTATGATTTCATTACTAATAAGATTTTATTACAAAATCTTTGCAATCAGCTTTATGTCCAAGAACCAGGAGTTATTAGTATTTCTAACAAATGAAAATGTTTTTCATCATATATTGTAAGTGTTAAGTCTTGTGGGGCTTTTAAAATCCGTATTTGTGTTGGTTTTAATTTTGTGCTGGGGGAAGTATAAATTCATAGTAATTAAGTAGCCAATAATTCCAAAGTATTGCCAATGCTGCTGACTCTGCTGGTAGCACTGTTGAGTCTGAAAGTTGTAGTCTCAAGTTCCAACTCCACAATTTGAGAACGAAAATTGTGGCTGATATTCTGGTGAAGTACTGAGAAAATGTTGTTGGAAGTACTGTCCTCCTGATGATGTGTTAAATTAAGGCCTTTTCCACCTTCTTATGTGAATATAAATGCTTCCAAGATTTGAAAGGTAAGGTGGCTCAGTGGTTAGCACTGCTGCCTCACAGTGCCAGAGACCTGAGTTCAATTCCCACCTCAGGCGACTGTCTGTGTGGAATTTGCACATTCTCCCCGTGTCTGTGTGGGTTTCCTCCGGGTGCTCCAGTTTCCTCCCACGGTCCAAAAATGTGCAGGTTAGGGGAATTGGCAGTGCTAAATTGCCCGTAGTGTTAGGTGAAGGGGTAAATGTAGGGGAATGGGTCTGGGTGGGTTGTGCGTCGGTGTGGACTTGTTGGGTTGAAGGGCCTGTTTCCACACAGTAAGTAATCTAACTTAATCAAAAGATGTTAACTTGAAGAACAGCAATGAATTGCTTCCCATTATCCTGCTCAATAATTATTTTGCAATTGACATCATAAGCATGAATCCTCTTGCTATTGCTACTTTGGGAGTAACGTTATTGGGAGCTTGGTATTTGCAAATTGGCTGCCACATCCTTTTCTACATTGTAACAGTGACAATACTTCAACCATATTTTATTGGCTTTAAAAGATTTCAGAAAAACAGGGGGTTATGGATGGTGCTATATAAATGTAATAATTTTTAAAATTGATTCAATTCATCTTGTAATAATTGCTGATAATAATTGTACAGTTAAATACAATAGAGCTCTATTTTCTTATCAACTACAGTTCTTGGTCCATGATAATGGCCAAGGCATGATTTTTCACCCAAACTCTGTTTTTATTTGTTGGAAATGAGCAGAAATTTTACAAACACCATTTGTATTCTATTAGTCATACGACAACAAAATGTACCTCCACAGTTTCTACAATTACAAGGCTTTCCTTAATAATTTCTCTCTCTTCTCTCTGCCTTTCTGCTCCTCTGATTCCCAGATATTCTACAAACAGAAACTAATCCCTTTGCCTCACCACATTCTATTGTATTTCAGACTAGAAGCCTATATTTCTTCTCAACAGCTAGACTGTCTCCTGTTGATTACCTTTCCTCCACAACTACTCACTTCAACTGAGGCTGGTTCAATTAAAGTTCACCTTGTTCATTTCTTCTTTAATCTGAGTTCCTCTCTGCTCAGTCTTAGTTACAACCTAATGAGTTAGTTCTGCATTTTCTCTAAGGTTTTTAAGATCATACTTGCTTTATAGTAATAGAGACATTGAAGTTGAGGAATTTTTGTTTGGCATTCATCCTAATTCTTTTTTTTTATGCTTTCTGCCTGTCTGACCAAAGCCATTCCACACCCCACTTTCCTTTCAAATTCCTTTCTTGATGTCTTAGATGACAGCAGACTTCCTTGAAGTTACATCCCTAACTCTCTTGCTGAATTATTTACTACATGTTGCATACCTATTCAAATATCCCATTTTCAAATTTTACTTTCGACACACAAGTCCATCACTCATTATACTATTTTCCTAAAAGTGAACTCAAGCTTTCAATACTGAGTCCTGACTTTGATTCACTGCCCTAAGTGACTCATCAGAAAGTGCCTAATCTTGATAATTGACCTTCATACTTCCTGTGTTCATCTGCTCTCTTCTCAATTACTGGCAGGTTTTCAAAGATCACGACTACACTTGCAAATTCACCATATTGAATACTTGTTTAATGAGCATGAAATAAGCACTGAGACAACAGATTTTGAGGTTACTGTAACAGCGAGGTTAGAATCCAGGTCATGTTGGTCTAAGTTGAAGAGTTTGATTTTGTGGGCGGCACGATGGCACAGTGGTTAGCACTGTTGCCTCACAGCGCCAGAGATCCGCGTTCAATTCCCGCCTCAGGCGACTAACTGTGTGGAGTTTGCACGTTCTCCCCGTGTCTGCGTGGGTTTCCTCCGGGTACTCCGGTTTCCTCCCACAGTCCAAAGATGTGCAGGTCAGGTGAATTGGCCATGCTAAATTGCCCGTAGTGTTAGGTAAGGGGTACATGTAGGGGTATGGGTGGGTTGCGCTTCGGCGGGGCGGTGTGGACTTGTTGGGCCGAAGGGCCTGTTTCCACACTGTAAGTAATCTAATCTAATCTAATTAAGGCTTCTGGATCACTCAGTGTAGCTTTGTCACGCCTGCCCTTTTTAGTTATTGACGGAATCTATCTGATACCACCTGGTAAACTGATTACCAGGAATGAACAGCACTTTGCTTGCTTTTGTGACTAATGTTAGAGCTGATTCTTGTATTAACTGACGTTGGTTGCTGAGTAACCAATATGAATAATTAATACCTGTTACCAGTTTGTTCTTATTACCCCAGTCAATAATCATTTTTTTTTCTAATTCTTTGACCATGATTGACATTGAAGATCATCTCAGTGTTTGTGGCTACAATTGCACCTTAATGACCAACACTGCAGTTATTTTCTAACAAACACTGAAGTACCAAGCTTACTTCAAGTCCCGTTGTCCATTAACAACCAGTGGCCTCAATTAGGAGATACAAATTGATGTTTGAATTGCTGTCTGATACCATCGCCATTGGCACCAAAGACACTTTCGCTTTTTTGAGCCCAGAAACCACTAACCAGATGATCACAACTTCAAAACCTTCATTCTGACCCCAGTTGTCTTAGTAAATAGGAGAAATTAGCTTAATGTACAGTGCAAAGCTACAACCATCCCAAAAACCTACTGCTAGGAACTTATTTTCTCTTTAGACCTGCAAGAACCTTTGTGCTAATATAAAATTTTTGATCGATAATGGCATACTTTTATCGCCGATATTTCAGTAACATGTTGGGTTAAACGATTGTTTCAGGGCGTGTGTGTTTCAGGGTGTGTGTGTGTGTCAAGATAATTTATCATTTTCTTATCCAAGCTTACCCCTACATGGTGTATGCTTCAAGCCAACAGCAATATGAGACAGACACTACGTCAACACATCATTCTGTTCAGCAGAGCAGCATGACATTGGCAACAACATGATGTATTGGCTCCCAACAAGCCTGAAATTAGCCACTGGGTGAACAAATTTGTCACCGTGATTCACTATATGAACCTCTTGGGAGACTGTCCATATAATCAATTGCTGTTTGCCATCATTAATCCTGACAGTTCGAATATGTTGACAGGCGCATTCTATTGTATGTGACAAAGAAAAACGCAACTTATTAAAGGTTCACCGATCTCATGCTAATACTAATCCTTTCAGCAGCCAACCAAAGGCTTCAGTGAGAACATATGAGATCAGTGTGAGTTTGGCAGCGTTAGATTATTAACCTTATGAAGATGAATTGGCACTAGCAGCGATTTTATTTATTAGCGAATGTAATTGGTGAAGCTGTTAAACAGATTCAGATTTCATTTATCTTTCCCAATTTGTTTCTGCACATTTTTGAAGAAAGCCATATTTAAGATTTGAATATAGGATAATATTACAATAGGAGGAGACCTTCAGCTATCATTATGTATTTCCAAATGTCTTTATTCATATTGGCAATGGAGCATAGGCATAAAATAATCCAAGAGGAAAAGTTTGTTAAGACCCAGTTTTGTGGAAGTAGGGCTCTGTGATTACATCTGGCCCTCTCCCATCAAGGCAGGATGACTGCAAATTCTACTCTGCCTGCTCATCTAATGATTGTAGCATGCAACTGAATGCAGAGTACTGGGCTGATTAGATGCACAGTCACTTAGTGATCCAGGACAACATTCAGCCAACCTGCATCTGTTCAAGAACTGCACTCATTCAACAGCAGCAGCTGGAGACTTTCTTTGGAAAACCAGCTAGTGGAAAATCAGGCCATGGCTTTTGATGGAGTGTTGAAGACAGAGTTGTAAGGAAGAGGAATGTTATGCTTCTACAAGAAATTAGGAAGCCCGCAAGGCAAATCCTCACAAGGGAATGGGAATGGATAGTGAGGAAGTTCAGTCATGAAGACCTGACAAATAATATTTAATAATGTCAACCAATGATGTTAGAAGGCTCTTGTGATGCATTGTTCGAGTTCCTACCTCTGAGCCAAGAGGCCTGGCTCAAGTCCTACCTGGGTTAGAACAGTGTAATAACATCTCTGAACAGGTTGATTAGAAAGTATCTCAGATCAGGAAAATTGAAGACCAAAGAAGTTAATCAATAATGTTGATCTAGGTCACTGAATGCGCCTTCAAAGGGCAGCTCCCAACACTGCATTGCCAGTCTCTGGTCAATGCACCACTCACTCATTATCATTCTGTTATAATCAGAACTCATGCCAGACATACAGCTATTCAACCCCATTCTCACACATAGAACATAAAGGGGTATGGCACAGTACAGGCTCTTCGGCCCTCGATGTTGTGCTGACATTTTATGCTATTCTAAGATCAAACTAATCTATGTACCCTTCATTTTACTATCATGCATGTGCCTATCCAAGTGTTGTACCAATGCTGCTAGCATCATGCCCAACACTCACTGCTATCACATACCTTCTAAATATACAGATTTAGCAGGCTAAAGACAATGCAAAGTACTCCTTAATATTCTCCCCTGTGGTCCATAATCATATTGAGCTATAAAAAACAACAGGGCAACACCATCAAGATGAATGTATCAGTCTGAGGGAGTGGTGTCTGAAGCCATATTACCTGGCATTACCAAGAATATGCTAATATGTTCCTGCCTTATGTCATTATTCAATCTTACCTCATAGTCATCCTGCAAGCTGTAGATGATCTGAGGATCTATTTTTACTTCCACTCTCTCAACTACTTTCTCTCACTCATCTTGGCTCTTCTGTTTCTAAATTACCTAAGACCTTCCATCTGAACAACTAGGGCACCCTCACTGGATGGGACAGTTGCAGATACCAGCTCAGACACTTTACAGTGCCTGAACATCAGTACAGATTACAGCTATTGGGCATGAGCTATTGGGCATGAGTGGGCTGCATCCAGGACCGTTTATGTGCTGTCTCACTGGAGAGCATAGAACATAGAACATAGAAAAATACAGCGCAGTACAGGCCCTTTGGCCCTCGATGTTGCACCGATCCAAGCCCACCTAACCTACACTAGCCCACTATTCTCCATATGCCTATCCAATGCCCGTTTAAATGCCCATAAAGAGGGAGAGTCCACCACTGCTACTGGCAGGGCATTCCATGAACTCAAGACTCGCTGAGTAAAGAATCTACCCCTAACATCTGTCCTATACCGACCACCCCTTAATTTAAAGCTATGCCCCCTCGTAATAGCTGACTCCATACGTGGAAAAAGGTTCTCATGGTCAACTCTATCTAAACCCCTAATCATCTTATACACCTCTATCAAGCCACCCCTAAACCTTCTTTTCTCCAATGAAAACAGCCCCAAGTGCCTCAGCCTTTCCTCATACGATCTTCCTACCATACCAGGCAACATCCTGGTAAACCTCCTCTGCACCCGTTCCAGTGCCTCCACATCCTTCCTATAGTATGGCGACCAAAACTTCACACAATACTCCAGATGCAGCCGCACCAGAGTCTTATAAAACTGCAACATGACCTCAGGACTCCGGAACTCAATTCCTCTACCAGTAAAAGCCAGTATGCCATATGTCTTCTTCACCGTACTATTTACCTGGGTGGCAACTTTCAGAGGTCTGTGTACATGGACACCAAGATCCCTCTGCTCATCCACACTACCAAGAATCCGACCATTAGCCCAGTACCCCATCTTTTTGTTACTCATACCAAAGTGAATCACCTCACACTTACCCACATTGAACTTCATTTGCCACCTTTCTGCCCAGCTCTGCAGCTTATCTATATCCCGCTGTAACCTGACACATCCTTCCTCACTGTCAACAACTCCACCGACTTTCGTATCATCCGCAAACTTGCTCACCTAACCTTCTAGCCCTTCCTCCAGGTCATTTATAAAAATGACAAACAGCAATGGTCCCAAAACAGATCCTTGAGGAACACCACTAATAATTGCACTCCAAGATAAACCTTTACCATCAACTACTACCCTCTGTCTTCTTCCAGCCAGCCAATTCCTAATCCAAACCTCCAACTCACCCTCAATGCCATACCTCCGTATTTTTTGCAGTAGCCTACCATGGGGAACCCTATCAAACGCCTTACTAAAATCCACATACACCACATCTACCGCTTTACCCTCGTCCACCTCCTTAGTCACCTTCTCAAAGAATTCAATAATCAAGGTGGCATATATGTTCTGCTGTGAAGGAAGGACTCTGATGAGGAAACTGATTGGGCAGTGTACGACAGAATGTCGATGAGCATGCTTAACAAGATACTTAATGCATTTTAAGGGCCTGCTGCAGAAGGGCAGAGAGGAATTGAGTTGCAACTTGGCACAGGGGATTTTTACAGAGTTTTGAGCCCATACCTTACAGTATAGAAGTGATGGTCAACTTCATAAAAGCAAAGGCAGAAATGGGTACTGCAGATGCTGGCGATTAGAGTCAAGATTAGAGTGGTGTTGGAAAGGCACAGCAGGTCAAGCAGCATCCGAGGAGCAGGAAAATTGACGTTTCGGGCAAAAGCCCTTCATCAGGAATGAGGCTGGGAGCCTCAGGAGTCCCACCCCCGACTCTCGCAGCCTCGTTCCTGATGAAGGGCTCGTCGATTTTCCTGCTTCTCAGATGCTGCTCGACTTGCTGTGCTTTTCCAGCACCACTCTACTCTTGACTCTTCATGAAAGCAAAGACCACTTGTCAACTAACCTGTGATGCACTTAGAGCCCAGAAGAGGGTGCTAGTCAACAGTGCCTGACACTTCAGGGTGGTTCAGGCTTGATCATGTTCCTTACATGGCCACCTCCTGAAGTGAATGACATACAGCACTGTGCAGCAGGTGAATTCATCTCAAAAGCCCCACAGGGTGATTAAATCAGAGCAAAGTTGTCACCACCTCTTCCTTCAGTCCACTACACTCCATAGACAGACAGAACTTAGGACCGAGCTGCTTCTCCAATCAGACAGTCTGGCTCACTCATGCTCCTCTAATCATCAGCTAATTCTTAGCTACGTTTATTGCTGATTGCTTCACTGGTGAGTCTACCAGCTGTGAGTACTGGAGAGAATCATCCAATGAAGTGAAGAGTGACTGGGATAACATGGTGGCTGCCTCACAGAGCCAGGGAGGAGATGGTGTGACAGGGAGGAAAGAAGGAGGCTGCAGGTTGCAGAAGTGATTATTTTAGCTCTTATTGAAACAGGAAGCAATAGAAATGCTCACCAGTCTGGCAGCAACCTCTGTGTGGTGGGAAACTGGAAGTTAGCAACCATTCATCAGCACTGGTCAGATTGGAAACCTGAAGCTTCCACTGTTTCTACTTCCACAGATGCTTCTGGGCATGTTTTGGATCTCCATCATTTAAAGTACTTTGTTCTCCTATTGCCTAATGAATGATGGACATTTGTAAAGGTGCTTAGTTTTAATTTCAAAGTAGAAAACACTGTTCTCTCAATTCCAAGTGCAATAGTGTGTATGCAAAAACAAATTAGGATAGGATAGAATAGAATCCAACAGTGTGGAAGCCCACCAAGTCTACACTGACATTCTGAAGAGCATCCCAAACATACCCACACCCATACCCTATCCCTTTTACCCAACATTTCCCAAGACTAATGCACCTGGCCTGCACATTCCTGGACACTTTGGGTAATTTAGCATGGCCAATCCACCTAACCTGCACAGCTTTGGACTGTGGGAGCATTTGGAGGAAACCCACACTGACATGGAGAGAATTGTTTTGGTGCTAATTTACTGGAAAGTTTTGTTATGTTTAAATGTAGAATGGAACCGGTAGTCTTGTGCCAATTGAACATATCATTGTGTATTCAGGAGATGCTCATTTCTGTAAGAATTTGCCATTTGTGAGGTTGAAATCTGTTGAATATTTCAGAGGGTCAGGTTCAGAGCACAATATGAGTGACTAATATGTGTGCATTTGTCTGACAAAACTGTGTTTGTAAAGTATATCATACCTGTATAATTTATAAATAGAGGCAGAGAGGGAAAAACTTTTGCTGAACCCATATAAAATTGTCAACCCCACTGTGACTACGATTTCTAATTCTAGGCAGCAGAATGATCAAATGGTTTTGTAGAGGGTTCCGAATAGATTTACTAGACTGGCAGCATGGATAAGCAATCACAGGGGAACTGTGAATGTTCTCTTTACAGCCAAGAACCCTGGGAGTGTGTACAGTTATGAAGAACAAAGAGAAACTGTTTCCATCTGATGAATGATTGATCACTAGATAACTCAATTAAAGTTTGGCTAAATTAATTGACAAAATAACCAGAGGCAACATGAGGAAAAACCTTTACACAAATAATGGTTAGGAGTTGGGATCCCTGATATTAAGATGGATACTGGTTTAAATTATCATTCAAAACAAAACTTAGGAAGAAGGGATAAAGATAGAAGAGTGTGGTGTGGGTCACATTGGTAAGACTGACTGGATTTCCCTTTGAAACAAATGGCATAGACTCACTGGGCTGAAAGACATCCTTCTGTGTTACACCATTATATTGCATGGGGAGACAATGGCCCAGTGGTATTATTGCCTGATTATTAATCCAGAGGCCCTGTTAATGCTCATGAAACCTGGGTTTGAACCCTGCCTTGTGGGCGGCACGGTGGCACAGTGGTTAGCACTGCTGCCTCACAGCGCCAGAGACCTGGGTTCAATTCCCACCTCAGGCGACTGACTGTGTGGAGTTTGCACGTTCTCCCCTGTGTCTGCATGGGTTTCCTCCCACAGTCCAAAGATGTGCAGGTCAGGTGAATTGGCCATGCTAAATTGCCCGTAGTGTTAGATAAGGGGTATGGGTGGGTTGCGCTACTGTGGGTCAGTGTGGACTTGTAGGGGCCGAATGGCCTGTTTCCACACTGTAATGTAATCTAATCATATGTTGGAGTTTGAATTCAACTAAAAACAAAACTGGAATTAAGAGTCTGATAATGAATCTATTGACAATTGTCAAAAACACCCATCTGGTTCACTAATGTTCTTTTGGGAAGGAAATTACCATTCTTAACTGGTCTGGTCTACCTGTGACTCCATTCCCACAGCAAAGTGGTCTTAATTACTCTCTGGGTTAGGAATAGGCAATAAATACTGGCCGTGTCAGCAACACCCACATCCTATGGAAGAATAAACAAAAAAGTCCGATTGGATTCAAAATGTATTGCAAAATTTTTTGACAGACCCTGTTGAGGTTTAAAAAATGGAGGGATAAGAGACAAGTACTAGACCTAAAATGTCTCTCCCTGGCCCTAGATGCAGTATCTGGTCTCAGCTTTCTTGGAAACATGGAGAGAAACTGCCAAACAGCTCAGTGCCGCAGTAGAAGCTCCAATTGAGCTCGCTGCTTTGCTGGTATTTAATCCCAGGCAGGTTCAGACAGCTGCCAGCTCAGCTAAGGATTCACAGGCTCTCAGCAGTTCAGCAATCTGCTCCAGCACATCACCAGCATTGCTGAGACGCTGCCCTGAGATACAAACAGTGGCTGCATGGAGCGCTAACCTCTAGTTGTGTCTCAGAACATCAGCATTCATAGTCACCCACTCCTTCTGGGTTATGGAGGGTACAGTGAACCACAACAAAGCTTCCATGAATACTGCTGAACTAGACAATAGAACTGGTACTTTAACATGCTGATGGTTTCTTCCACAAAGTTCTTTGTGGCTGCTGGGCTCTGTTTTTGACATGCTGTCATTATATTGGTACTAGAGGGGAGTCATTTACCAGATGCATGGTAGGCATCTCTTGTCACCCAGCGTCCAAGGATGGCAGTTTTGGCAGAGTGGCACAGGATACATGCATTATGGTTGCTGCAACATGGTGGACCTTCAGATCATGGTCACACATATTTAGACGTTGATGGGGTGACAATCCTTGTGGTTTTCATATGCAGTTTGCAGAACCGTGTAGTCAATGGGGGTAGAAAAGACCCTTTTATGTGTAGTAACTTCCTTTTAAGAGCTTTTTCCTCCTCTTTCCCACCCTTGCTTTCCTCCCCCTGTCAATTGCACTTCCCCAGTGCTGTCTAAACGCTACCAGTCTCAAAAAGATGATTCTGAGGTTCTCCAGCATTCTCTGTGTTTGTGCCTGCACTCCACTTCCAAATCTGAGTCTGAGAGGGACTGCAGTCATTACTGAAAAGGACTGCTGGTATTTTCCCTGAATTTACACTGACAGAAGTTAATGAAAATCACCTCTGAAATTAGATAGCTCCTTAAATAATCACAGTGAGGAATGAATTGTGGTATAATCATGGAGGGATCTCAGAGCTGAGCGTATGTTCTTTTTCTCCACTCACTCATAGGATGTGGGCATTATTGGCTGGGCCAGCATTTATTGCTCATCCCTAATTGCTGTTAATAGGTTGGTGGTTGGTGAGCTGCCTTCTTGCACCACTGCCGTCTATGTGGTGTAGCTACACCCATGGTGCTGTTCAGCAGAGAACTCCAAAGTTTTGATCAGCAGTGGTGAAGGTACAGTGATATTACTGCACATCAGGATGGTGGGTACTTGGAGGGGAACTTATGTTTCCATGCATCTATTGCCCTGTCCTTCCAGATGACAGAGATTTCAGTTTTAGAAAGTGTAGTCTAAGGAGAGTTGTTTTGGTACATCTAGATTAGATTACTTACAGTGCGGAAACAGGCCCAACAAGTCCACACTGACCCTCTGAAGAGCAACCCACCCAGACCCATTCCCCTACATTTACCCCTTCACCTGACACTACGGGCAATTTAGCATGGCCAATTCATCTGACCTGCACATCCTTGGACTGTGGGAGGAAACCAGAGCACCCGGAGGAAGCCCACGCAGACACGGGGAGAATGAGATGACACACATTGTTACCACACTGTGTCAGTGATGGAATGGGTGTATATTGGAAGTATTATACGTGATTCCAATTAAGTGTGCTGCTTTATCCTGGAATTATGGCAAGCTTCTTATGTGGTGTCGGAGCTGCACTCGGGGGAGTGATTACGAGAAGATGTTAAATTGACCTGCACAGTCGAAGATAATAGATCAAGCACCTGACCAGAGATTCAAAGAGGCTGAAAGAGGAAATATCTCAGCATCTGTGGTCTTGAGAGCAATAGCTGTACAAGTATTGGTGGTATGAGTTGGTCAGAGGCATGGAAGAGGCCAGATTTGGATGAATAGAGATACATCAGACGGTTGTGGGGCTGGAGAAATTTATAGAGATAGGGAAAACCAAGGGTATGGTGGGGTTTGTAAACAAGAATGATATTATAAAACTGAGATTTTGCCAAACTGGGAGCCAATGTAGATCAGGATGTAAAGGAGTAGTAGATAAATAGCACTTGCTGCAATTTAGTTTATATGCAACAGAGTTTTAGATGGAGGATAAAAGATGGGATTCCAATCAACAATAATAAGTTTCAAATAATCAAATCCAGTAATAGTAAAGACATGGATGATGGGGTTCATCAGCTGATGAGCTAAGGCAGGGGGATGAGTAAGTCTTTGCATGAGAACATTGGAGTCAATAATTCTATGCTAAAAGATTGAAGAATTCAAATGATATATTCCATAATGAATCTAGCAATCATATTAATTCATGAAATAGAGTTATTAGTATTCAAAAATGAATGTCCTGGGGAATAGGATTGAGGTAAAGCTTATGTCTTGCCAGTGCTAGGTGTGCAGAGCAGTTTGATATTTGCAATATAATTTGTCAATGGCATGTTTTCTGGGATTGGGCCACTCTAAGTTAGTGCGTGTGTTAACTCAAAGTTCTGCTCTCATTCAAATCAATGTGGCCATGTAGGATACAAACAATTCAACAGGATGGTCCAAAGTGTTGAAGATTTACTGGAATAGGAAACTTAAAAAAAGCATGATGGAAATTTTGATGAGTAGCTAGATTTGTACATTAATATTGTAGGCTTTGCTTTTACTATATGTAAATTTGCCTTTCTTGCCCCTCTAACAGGGAAACCTCCCAGATTACTATAAAAACACGTTGTGCACACTGTATCAACACCTGATGGTCTTTGAAATGAACTGCACTCATTGTGAACTTCAGGAAAGGAAGATGGAAAAATACATTGATCTCTTGAATTGAAGAACTGGAAATAGGTCAGATGAATCATAGCCCAGAGAGGTAGCGCACCAGGCATAGTGTTACATATCAGTGTAAGCAAACAAACATCTAAAGCTTTTTTGTTAAAGATCTGATGTTATTCAAAGGTAGTTTGAGGATCTGGATCTCATCCATAGCTGAATCGTTTTCCCATGCAATGGGATAAACACACAGAGATGTAGTAATCCAGTACTAAAACTGCACAGCTTTCTCCAAGTTCGACCTGTTTTTAAGGAGAAGTTTATCTTCTGGAAAAAATCCAAACAACTAAATCTACAAAAGAGGAAAAGAAAAAGAAATACCCTTTCTTACACTTTGGACTGAACCTTATGATATTTTGGCAAAGTATAATTTTCATCAAGTTTCATGGAGACTTTATCCCTCTTTGTTCCAATGCTGGCTGGATTCTCCCATTTACCATAGCTGGAAGGACTCACCACTGCTGGGATATGTCAGAGCAGACCATCAATCCAACAGTGGGTGGCATCTTGGAACCCCAGCTTTGTACCCAGTAAGGCATTGGCATTCTTCAGTTCCCCCTTCACCATCAATGTAGTGGTATAGCAGCCAAAAAGCTTCTGACCAGCACAGAGGTGGCAGAGCTGACACTTGCTGCACGTATACCTCACGTTCCTACCCTGGTGACTGCTATTAACTCACTGGTGCATAGGTACATCCCATCTTGGAAACCCTCCATGCCTATCCCACCGATCTGTCAATGCTCAATGTAGCCCAGCACCACATCATTGTGAAATGTGGGATCAGTACATACAGGGAAGGGTTTGAATGATTCTGAACATTTACTTTCATTTACCAACAGCAAAGGCAAACAGAAATCAAACAAACTGAAGCTACAATTCTTTACTAACATAGTGACACGTTACTTATATGTTGAAGGACAAGTATTTAACAAGTAATGAATGATCACTAGACCTAATTTCCATCTATGGAACTGAGTGTTGGTTACATCTGTCTGGCTCATAGAATCTGGCACTTTTCATAACTCACCAGGGTAACATGTTGGAAATAAAGTTCCTTTATTCTTGGTGTTAAAAAGTCATAGAGTCATGCAGCACAGAAAAAGCTCTTTGGTTCATCGAGTCTGCACCAACACGTTGTTACAAAAGTTTGAGAATTCAAAATAAATACAAAAAATTCTCCAAATTCACCTGTTGTTTCAGATCCAGTTTAATAGAAAGAATGGATCGTGATTCTGTACTTAACAAAAATTAATATTTGTTCCAACTAAATAGACACCAGCTCCCCAACTAAAAAAATGACATGTAACGTTACAAATTGAATCTCTAATCCTGAGCCTAACAAAAACACACAAAGGTAAACAGACAGGGAAAATAGGTTATTGGCATCGGACCATTAAGAGGTAATTCAGTGGCTTCTATTCCTGGACGCTGAAATGGTCCTGATGATTCTTATGCTGCTCAGTATGTTGCTGTTTAGCTGCCTTTCGCCATCAATTTGCAAAAGGCACAAGGCAGCTAGTTTGCTTATAAAGGATTTCAGAGTTATTAGTTACAAGTTGCAGCTTCAGTAACTGAAGGAAGGATGAACTGGTTTTCCTCAGATTTAAAACAGGTTTGACTGCAGAGAACACAGAGACAGCTTCTGTGCTGGTGGAGATCAAATAATTTCCCTTGAACTTGTTCTCAGCAATAAGCTGGCAGACTAAAGGCTTTTGTCATTGATAACTGGTCACTAGTCCATAGACCAATTTCTGTTGCTACCCAGCTGCATCTATATGCAGTTTTTCAGCTCCAGCTTGCCTGCAATCCAAACTTCTCACAGGCTTCTACTGATCAAACCTATGATGGCTACTAACTGCAGAATAATCCATAAAATTGTCCAAGGAAGCGGTGGATATGGGCACAATTACACTATTTAAAAGATAGTTGGATAGGTACATGAACAGGAAAGGTTTGAAGAGATATGGGTTAGGAGCAGGCAGATGGGACAAGTTTAGTTTGAGATTATGTTTGACATGGACTGGTTGACCAAAGGGTCTGTTTCTGTGCTGTATAACTCTGTGATTCTATCAAGGCATTTCTGCAGGGTTCTTTACATAGGGAAGTTGTCCATCTAAATATTCAATTTCTACAGGCAGTTCCTACAGGGTCAGCTGTCACCAGTATACCACAGGGTGCTGTCACACAACACCAGTCCACCTTTCTCCCCCCAACAACTAGCTGGCCATCAGAATAAGTTGCCCATTATCTCTTCCCCACTTCTGTGAGATTGCTGAGAAATATTAGGCAATTACTGCATAGCTAATCCACAACATCAGCTTCATTCCTAATGACAATTGGACAACCTAGTGAAGCAGTTCGAGTCAGATTCCAACCAGCTGAAAATCCATTCAGGAGCTGAGGGGGTGGATGGAGCTTCCAACTGCTACAAGTATCAAACATTATGTACAAGGGTACCAAGCTGACAGTACCAGGCTCATATTCCAGAACTTGTCTTTACCAAGTGAATTGGATTGCCAACATACCCATATAGGATGTAGGATGATAGAATTTCAACCAAAACAGAGATTTAGCTGTTGACTGTGAGTAAGGAAACTAAGTAAGCCTAATTTTATTTTGTTAGTGACTACTGGTGACTGCAGTGCTTATTGCGTTTCTGGTTTGTTCACAAGACTCACCAAGCTCACAAACAGGACTGATAAACTATATTCAGGTGCAGTTTACTTTGAAACTGTAATTTGTAAATATATATTACAGTATGGATCAACAGGCAGGTCGACTCTGCCAATTCGGCAACAATTACTCACAGCCACAACAATAGCTGATATATTTACACTGTTATCTGACTGCTGATTTACATTCTATTTCCCTGATCATTTGCAAACTTTATTAAAATGATAAATAGTGATAGTTGCCAGTTGACTGGGTTGGCAGGACATTTACTTTCCTGGTCAGGTTTGACACAAATGATGAGCTCTATTTCTCTGCTGACTGATTTCTCAGATTGACTGACTAAGGATTTCCAGCATGTTGGGCAGAATTTTCAGTTGGAAAGTTTTCCCATTTGCCCCTCGAGTGTGGTGAGGGATGCGTCCCCACAAACCACAGCAACCTCAGAGCCGTTTTAATCTCCAATGAGTGTTAATTGTCTGGAGATAGGACACCCAAAAGTGAGAGGCAGAAGCCCTGTCTCAGAACATCGAGTCAATGTGATTGGCTGACAGCTCTGTGGTCACTGTATGCCAGTGCCAGCATTAATCGAGTCCAAATCAATTACCTCCTCAGAGGAATGCTCCCAGCTCCCTCAAAAGCCACAGCATGTAACTCTGAAGCTGAGAGTGCTAAAGCTTTCTCCTGTAACCGCATAAGCTCTCAGAGTCTACTGTCTTGGTGTAGAATCACGTTTAGATAGTTTGAGAGCACAATCTCATGAGTACCTCACCGTGACAGCTCTGCAGCTGATACTGGCAGATAGACCTCAGGCACTGACACTCGGAGGAGCTGCCTGTTCAAAGCCAAGCAGGAAAGGAGCCTGTGCTATCAGCAATCAAGGGCTTCATCCCGTCTTTCCAATCCTCAACCTCCAATAATATAACAACTTTTATCAATGCTGATTGTGAGAAATCAGACTGCTTTATCTTGTTTCTCTGTGATGAGGTGAGTGCTGTGGCCAGAGCTATAGGCTTTGTCAACATTACTGGTTGTGTCCAGGTCCGTGGCACTATAGACTGCGCACATCACTTTGAGAGTGCGATATCATAATGCAGGCAACTTCCTCAACAGAGAACGGCTCCATTCTATCAGCACACAAGTCATTTGTTATCATCAGTACCACATTTTACAAGTCTGTGCCAGATACCCTGAGAACTGCCCTGATGTCTATATCCTGGAGAACATAGAGTCATAGAGTCATAGAATCATAGAGATGTACAGCATGGAAATAGACCCTTCGGTCCAACCTGTCCATGCCGACCAGATATCCCAACCCAATCTAGTCCCACCTGCCAGCACCCGGCCCATATCCCTCCAAACCCTTCCTATTCATATACGCATCCAAATGCTTCTTAAATGTTGCAATTGTACCAGCCTCCACCACATCCTCTGCCAGCTCATTCCATACACGTGCCACCCTCTGTGTGAAAAGGTTGCCCCTTGGGTCTCTTTTATATCTTTCCCCTCTCACCCTAAACCTACGCCCTCTAGTTCTGGACTCCCCGACCCCAGGGAAAAGTCTTTGTCTGTTTATCCTATCCATGCCCGTCATAATTTTGTAAATCTCTATAAGGTCACCCCTCAACCTCTGATGCTCCAGGGAAAACAGCCCCAGCCTGTTCAGCCTCTTCCTATAGCTCAAATCCTTGTTCCAGCTTCATTTCAAGGGTTGGGTGTCTTACAAGAATGGTTACTTGGTGGTAAAGGTTACCCTCTGTCACCATAGCTGATGACTTTATTATCCAAATCCAACTGAAGCCAAGCATTGACACTATCAGCCCCATTCTTTGAACAGGACCATTGTGAGATAGATAATAGGCCACCTAAAGGTGAGATTCCCATGCATGAATTGGTCTGGAGTATGGTTGGGGAGTTACAGGACACTCCAGACAGACAGAGTGTGTTGCAATAAGCCTAATATGCTGCACTATTCACAACTGAAGCAGACAGAGAGAGAATGTGATGAACACAGGTGAGCTAGGAATGTATCAGCAAGCTTCAAAAGAAGTGAATTCTTCAACCGTATAAGTTGAGCAGGAGGAACATCAGTTTCAGCGGGATAGGGCAGTGCAGCGTTAGACAGAACAAGTCAGATTGGCTTAATTGACAGACAGGTCCAATAGATGTGAGCTGGGTGCAAGTGATCATCTATTGACTGTCATGTTGATGCTCCAAAGGTAGTTTAAATTTATCTGTTATTTTTTCTACACTTTTGCTGTTGTTTGATATAAGTTAATGTCTGCAAGGCTGAGCAAAACAGTAGCAATTTCTTGAACCAACTTCAAAGATGGGATGATGTTAAGGACAAGTTAGCTGCAATTCTTGCAGTTGCAGTTACAATGAGTGCGAATCAGACAGGTGATGTTGTTAAATAACAGAACTTTTATGGGTGTCAGCTTATATTTGCACTGCAGTGTCACCTATGTCACCAACATACTCTCAGAAACTTTTCCTTTCCATTCTCTTTCCTCTACATGCACTATGATTTGCAGCTCCTGGCTGCCAATATTTGACTTGGACTTTCAAGATGGTCCTGGTGCTAGGATGGGCTAGTAGTGATGAGTACTTCTGCTACTGCACAGCACATGATAGCATGAGTGGGGCTCCATCAAGATCTTGTCATATTTAATAAGATAAACTGTGGAGAATTGTGTGAGAAAGCATCAGCATTCTCAAAAAGGAACTGTCCGTGAAAATCCCTGCAATTGTTACTTGATTGATTTCTCATAAAATTCAATCCAATGTAACTACAGATGTGAAGAAGGTCTACCTGGGTGCGATGGGATGTAACACCGAAAGATGACAAAGAAACTTCAAACAGACTGCCTGTGATCTCTCGTGATAACAAAGGTATTGAGGGGCTGACATTCCATACTCAATGGCGAACCACTCCCTGCTGATTATATTTTGAATTGCAGGTATATACTGTCTTATTCTTCTTCCTCAAATAACGCACCGGGACATAGGTTAAAACATCAAATTCTACTCCACTGGAGTAGACTAGTGGGACTGAATGCTGTCATGTGCACGTGGCTCAAGCATGAGCAAGCTATGAATGTCACAAAGAACTGTGCCCTAGTTAAGGTTGTGTAGCAGAAAAGAAGATCCTCTCTCACTATGACTGTTGCAAACCACTTTACAAAAGGGAATCATTACAAAGATGTTTCAATCTCTGACAAGACAAAGAATCTCAAAACAACTGTTTAACTGCCAACAACAATGCTACAGATAAAGTCCGATACATGGCTACATTGTTTAACTATCCACTCTTCACGCACAATTCAGTGATCTGTATATGTGTTTTTTTTTTACTTTTGTCCTTTTGAACTCAGATTTTATATATCATCTTGCATATGTGTGTTGCATTCCTAATTCTTCTCACATTCCGTAAACACGTTCATTTTGTAATACCCAAAGAAAGCCTTTTTAAATCACCTTCTTTTAAAACATCAGTTCATTTGGGTCTGGGAGAAACTTACAACAAGGGAAGGGATATTTTTAAAATTAACCTTCAAGGGGGCAGATGTAGACTGAAGGGTAGCCAGTTTGTCCCTCTTCATCCAAGATCTTAACATCTTGGTGCATCTCGTCCAGAACTAAAACAAACTGGAGAAACTCACAGAGGGCATGATCATAACATAAAAACCGTTCAACTTAAGAAATTTGGGGAAAATGACCTTATAGAGGTTTACAAAATTATGAGGGGCATGGATAGGATAAATAGACAAAGACTTTTCCCTGGGATCGGGGAGTCCAGAACTAGAGGGCATAGGTTTAGGGTGAGAGGGGAAAGATATAAAAGAGACCTAAGGGGTAACTTTTTCTCACAGAGGGTGGTACGTGTATAGAATGAGCTGCCAGAGGATGTGGTGGAGGCTGGTACAATTGCAACATTTAAGAAGCATTTGGATGCGTATATGAATAGGAAGGGTTTGGAGGGTGATGGGCCAGGTGCTGGCAGGTGGGACTAGATTGGGTTCAGATACCTGGTCGGCATGGACGGGTTGGACCGAAGAGGTTTCCATGCTGTACACCTCTATGACTCTAAATCTTTTTGCTTACCATTTTCATTTCATAAGGAAAGGACATCTACTGAAATATGTTTCCATGTGAGATAATTATCATTTCAACATTTATTTAACTTTTGAAATATAAATGGATTTGATATCTTAAAATTAAGAAGAGATATCATGCTCTAAAAACTTCAGAAGGCTGCAGTGAAAATGGCTTCAAGTATAGAGTAAGACTTATACTGGATTTAGCATAAGTCCAGTAGCTACAAGTAATTATGAGGCAGTATTTGACATGGATTTCCTGGGCACATTACTGAAAGCTTAGTTTTCACAGCAAGGATACTCTTGTCAATATGAGGTGTTGGAACTTGACAGTGATTTAAAATAAGAAAATCTACAGTCAAAATGCCACAGTCAGAAAGAAATTTTGTTGAATATCTCTTTCAATTATTATGCAGTGTTTTCATGTAGCCATTTTAACACATGCAACTATATAAAGGTTGATTTGTCATTGTGAAATATTATTGGCCCTGTAGTTTATAACAATGTACTTTATTATGTTCAGTTGTTTAGTTTCTGATCTGTCTTATAGAGTGGTAACTACATTTAGAATGCAAACTGTGTAACGAATTTGTGCTTAACTAGATAGATACTCTGTCTAATAAAATTGGAATTTACTGTTTTTTTTAACTGGTGTATTAGGCTTATAAATGTTGGGCTAATTTAATGAACAGTTTTGACTAAAGTAATTCAATACATTTCAAAATACAAATTCTGATTGCTTTACATAGATACTTAAAGTACAGGGAATGTCATTTCAAAATTCTTGAAGGAGGACTTTGTACCAATACAACTTTTTTTCAAATCATCTAAGGTAACCTTCCCACCCCAGTCCACCATTAATATCTACAGTAGTTAGAAAGGAAATTAAAGAGCACTGAATTAATTGTTGGTGCCAAGCTGGCTGGGATGAAAGAGCACCGATTTCCAAAAATAACAAACTTGGAGAGAATGAAGGCTGTCAGGACTAAAGAAGAAATGCAGCCAAAAACGTGGAAAAATAAATGCAACAAAGACTGGAAAAATAGGGCAAGAGTTTCAACAGACCTCAAAAAACACATTTCTATGGTAACAGCAGGTTTTTATAAGATCAGGTTATCCTGAAAGAGCTGTTATAAGGAAGTGCTGGATGCTTGAACTGAACAGAGAAAAGCAAGTGCAGTGAACTCCAGCAGCTTCTGCTCCCTTTACACTTCATTGGGCTAGGACAGCCATTCAAATCATTGGCACAAGCCCAACTTGCACACTGCCTCCTAATCTCCAACAACATGTGTATAAACTGTTAGAATGAGCTCTGCCAGCTGATATAATAAGTTTGTTTGAATCCTCTGAGCATCCATTGATCTCTACAGGTTTCAAACTGATGCGTCTCTGATATATAAAATGTCTGCAAAAACAATTTTCTATAAATACACATGATAAAGATAAATCATTGAATAAATTCTAGTTTATTTGGTTTGATGCTAGTCCTTGAAAAAAAAACTGAGTGAAGCTTCTTAGAATTAAGTGTTGCTCCAAGACTTGTAAATATTGTAAATTGTCGCAATTTCATTGCCATCAGAATCATAATGTTCTTCACAGTCTTAGTGAAAATTAAGGTCCACTTGTGATTGGATTATTTTTATACATGGGAACGAGTATGGGGAAGTAAATATTTCTGTAATGTTAACATAGAGGAAGCATTGCACCCACAATATTTTCACCTGGCACTAAGTCAGTCTTTCTCACACTGAGTAGTTTTCTTTGGAATTGTGCTCACTGTCTGAGTCATTTCCAAGCACAGGGATCAGTTGCCAGTTTTCTTATTCTGTCCCTTTGCATATTTTTGTTTTAAACTGACTCCAAGTGTTGCTGACTGCCTGAAGTTGCTCCTGGTCAGGGTTCCCTAGGTTAACTTTGAGCAAAAAATGCAGGTGAACTTTACTGGGGAGCAGTGGGAGTGAGAGATTGGGTTGAGTGCTGGGAGGGCAGTGTGCTAATGTGGTCATTGTTGGAAGTGGAGCTAGAATGATTGCCAGCTGGTTTTCCATATCATAACATTCTATGGTGCTACAATGTTATTTTATTCTTTGTAACAAGGAATTCATTTTCAGAGCAGTTGTGGAAATCACAGATCTGGTCTGTTACTCCAGAGCCAGCATGGAATAACAATGGACACAACCTCCAGACTGTACTCAGGTTCCCGTTATGTTGACCCTATATCAGATCTCCTGAGATTGTTGGAAAACACCTGACCAACTTGAAACCCATTGTAGCCAACATTTGTAAGAACAGGCCGGAAGTTAAATGATGATCTCAAAGATGTAGGACATTGTGCACAACAATCCTGAAAAATGTACTTCCTGTAACTATGCAATGTGTTTCGTAAACTTCATGATTTGTCAATAAGGAATTTTGAAATGACTGCTTAAATTTCACTAGTTTGCACATTGTGATAGTCAATATTACTTTATTTCAGATGATACAAGAATCTGACTGGTGGAATTTAGAAAACACTTTTTCAGTTTGAAGCATAAGTACTGGCAATTGATTAATTATTTGTTTTTTCAATACAAATAAAAGAGTGCATTCTAATAATTTTGGTCTGTGAACCACAAGCCTGTCAGTCTGACTATATTTGTGCAGTGTATTTCAGTTCTGCTCCCTCACATTTGAGACCTAGTCTGCAATTGCAAATTTTTCTCTTTAATTTTTCTAATAACCTGCACTTGATGGTGGACTTAGGTGCACATTGTTACATGTTTAAAGTGTTGCTTGTTTAAAGCGTACAATGTTGTTTACTTTTGACTTTGTTAGAATTGCTTGTAAGATCTCTCCCTGCACTAAGTGTTAGATGTTTCTGAAAATACTTTAATAACAGAAGACTACTCAGTAGGGTGTAACAACAGCCCACTTTTTGGACTTGTCTCTGTCCAGGTGGATTTCTGAGAGATGGGAATTTAAATTATTTGAACTTAAATGAGCGCTGGATTTCTGAGAGCTGGGAATTTAAATGAGCCCTAGATTACTAATGGGTTTATTTCATACAATTTCTACTGGCCATTTCGCCCAACAAGTCCACACTGACCCTCTGAAGAGTAACCCACCCAGACCCATTCCCCTACTCTATATTTATCCCTGACTAATGCACCTACACATTCCTGAACACTATGGGCAATTTAGTGCGGCAAATTCACCTAACCTACATATCTTTGGATTGTGGGAGGAAACCGGAGCACCTGGAAGAAACCCACGCAGCCATAGGGACAATGTGCAAACTCCACACAGACGGTCACCTGAGGCTGGAATTAAACCTGGGTCCCTGGTATCGTAAGGCAGCAGTACTAACTACTGAGCCATCATGTGGTGAGAAAAATTGCTTTAGCAAGAGTCTGTTTGCTCATAGCCCTGATAAAAACTTTCTGAAATCGTTGCAAAGCTGATCGTTTCCTTGGATTATTTTGAATGTTAGTGAATCAAATTGATTTTATTTGGAACATAAGTTCTTTAAAATGTAACCATTGCTCCATTCCCTTCTCACTCCTCTGTTTCTGTGAATCCCACAGCAAAGTTGGGTGCAAGAATCAATTGCAGGATGTACCTGGACACAACTGATATATTTCCTGTCATTTCATCTCATGATAGTCTATCTGATGACAACTTCAGCAAATGAGACAACTTCTGTTGAGGAATGAGTTCCATCAATGATTCCTTCTCTACTTATCCATCATACTGTGGATATCAGACACATATATTTTCATATACCAGTATGACACTTAGCTTTAATTAGCACAGGTTTGATTAATGAAATAACAGTTGAAATGGAACAAGTGAACAATTTACCAATCAACAATAGACAATTTCCACTGAAAAACAATGATATTTATATATTGATGTTTGTAACTCGCAACAAGCAGTAATTATTTATATAATTAATACTTATGTAAATAGATATATAATTAAAAATATCAAATAATGCATTTACTCTCAGTATCCCTTCGGATTTTTAAATCTTGATTACACATGGAATCTTAGGCAGGAATCTTACTGGGGTTAAATGCTGTAAAGGGAGTTGTGGCAGAATTAGCAAGACATCTGGTGAGGCGCATCTTGACGTGAACATCATCTTTCATCATCTTTTAGAAACTTTCTAATTAATCTATACATAGAGTTATACAGCACAGAAACAAACCCTTCAGTCCAACCAGTCTATGCCAACCATAATCCCAAACTTAACTTGCCCCACAAACCTGCACTTTGACCATATCCTTGCAAACTTTGCTTATTCAATTACTTATCAAAATGTCTTTTAACTGTTGTAACTGGACTTGCATCCACCGTGTTCTCTGACTGGACAGTGTACTCCAGAAGAGGCCTCACCAACATCCTGTACAACCTCAACATGACATCCCAACTCCTTTATTCAAAGGTCTGAGCACCTTCCTAACCACCCTGTCCACCTGTGATGCAAACTTCAAAGGATTATGTACCTAAACCCTAGGTCTCTGTTCTACATTACCATCCAAGGCTCTCCTTTGAATTTTCAGAGATATTATTATCAGACAGTTTTGCAGAGCCTTGAACCAAAGCCTTCTGGTTCAGAGATGGGACTGGTACTACAGAGTCCTTTGCACCATCTTTTATGCTTTTATTTCTCCCTAGAAAGCAGTGGGGAATTAGTAATTAACAGGGATTACTGAGTTTAAAATGCTTTATTAACAGCCCAGCTCATCTCATTAAATATTTAGCTTTCTTTCTTAATGAATGAAACAAGCTAGCCTTTGAGCAATCTCGACATGGAATGCTACCTGGCAGATTCAGCTCGCTGCTTGCTAGGAAGGACTTTCATGTTGCTTAGGACCAAACAGCATCTCATGCATGATCCAGAGGCACCAGGTGCACATGCCCCTCGACTGTTGACATTGGCATTCAATTTCTGCCAGCCTCAGATGATAATTCGGCCACCTTTCTGATAGACTTTTGCAGGCAGCTCTGGAAGCATAGACTTTGTGTTGCAAGGTGTGCCAACAACTTGCGTTGAAAGGCTGCAGCAGGGGCAATTTACACAGGCACAGGTTACATCTCAGGACTGCTCACTTACTCTCTCAGTGCTGAGAACCTATCTGTAGGCTCGCAGTATCCATTCATTGCCTTGCCATGCCTCCCAGCATTTTGGCACTTCTTTAGTGAAGGCGCAAAAGCAGTCTGCTGGAGGGTAGCGATCTTGCTGTACAGCGTACACAGACATCAACCTGCAGCATGTGTCTGTTGTCTATGTGCATATCTATTCAACCAATCGGTCTGTCTGAAAGTGGTGGGCCTAGTCCTCAGCCCCATCAAGTGGTGGGTGCTATCGGTCATGGGGTCATGGTACCATCGGTGAGAGGTACAGTCCATGGCCTTAGCAGTCATCAGCTTGGGATACTTTTAGCATTGGCATGTGCTCAACTGTAGTCTGTGTTGTAGGCTATAATGTAAGTGATAGGAGATTCAATGGTGAGAGAGACAGACAGGAGATTCTATGGTCGTGAGCGAGATTCCCAGATGTTATGTTGCCTCCCAGGTGCAATGACATCGGTACCAATGACATAGGTAGGGAAAGGGAGGAGGACCTGAAAAGAGAGTATAGGGAGTTAGATTGGAAGCTAGAAGGCAGGATGAACAGAGTAGTAATCACAGGATTGCTACTGGTGCCATGTGCTAGTGAGGGTAGGAATAGAGAGTGAGTACAGATGAACATGTGGCTGAAGGGCTAGTGCAGGACATAGGGCTTCAGATATGTGGATCATTGGGATATCTTCTAGGGAGGGTGGGACCTGTACAAGAAGGACGGGTTGCACCTGAACTGGAGGGATGCCAATATCCTGGACGGGAGGTTTGCTAGAGCTTTTCAGGAGGGTTTAAACTAGATTGGCAGGGGGTTGGGAAAGTGAGCTATAGATCAGATGATGGAATAGGTAGCGAACAGCCAGATACAGCATGCAGAGAGTCTGTGAGGAGGGATAGGCACTTGATAGGGCAAAGGTGCAGTCAGTGCGATGGGTTGAAGGGTCAATGCAAGAAGTATCTGGAATAAGGGTAATGAACTCAGAGCATGGATCAGTATTTTGAACTATGATGTTGTGGCCATTATGAAGACTTGGATATCACAGAGGCAGGAATGGTTGTTGAATGCTCCAAGTTTTAGATGTTTTAAAAAGGAATAGAGGGGGAGGTAAAAGAGGTGGGGAGTGGCATTGCTAAGCAGAGATAGTATTACAGCAGCAGAAAGGGAGATTTTTGAGGAGGGTTTGTCTACATAGTCAGTATGGGTGGAAGTTAGAAACAGTAAAGGAGCAGTCACTTTATTGGGAGTTTTCTACAGCCCCCACCCCCAACAGCAACAGAGACGTGAAGGAGCAGATTGGGAGGCAGAATTTGGAAATCTGCAGAAGTAACAGGGTTGTTGTCATGGGTGACTTTAACTTCCCTAATATTGATTGAAACCTCCTTAGTTCAAATAGTTTATGTGGAGCAGTTTTTGTATGGTATGTCCAGGAAGGGTTCCTGAAGTAATATATAAATAGACTGACTAGAGGGAAGGCCATATTGGATTTGGTGCTTGGGAACGAGCCATGCCAGGTGTCAGATCTCTTGGTGGGAGAGCATTTTGGTGATAGTGATCACAACTCCCTGACCTTTACTATTCTCATGGAGAGAGATAGGAGCAGATAGAATTACAATACTGTTAGGCAGGAACTGGGGTGCCTAAACTGGGAACTGATGTTCTCAAGGAAGTGCACAACAAAAATGTGGTGGTTGTTTAAGAAGCACTTTCTGATACTGCTGGACAGGTTTGTCCCACTGAGACAAGGAGGGGATGGTAGGTTGAAAGAATGTTGGGTGACAAGGAACGTGGAACATCTAGTCAAGAGGAAGAAGGAAGCTTAGTGAAGGTTGGGGAGGCAAGGATCAGACAGGGCTTTAGAGGGTTACAAGGTAATCAGGAAGGAACTGAAGAATGGACTTAGGAGAGCTAAAAGAGGGCAAGATTAAGGAAAATCCTAAGGCATTCTACACTTATGTGAGGAACAAGAGGATGTCCAGTGTGAGAGTAGGCACAATTGGGGATAGTGGAGAGAACTTGTGCTTGGAATCAGAGGAGATCAGTGAGGTCCTTAATAAATACTTTTCTTCAGTATTCCCTTCTGATAGGGACCTTGACATTTACAAGGACAGTGTGAAACAGATGGATATGCTCAAACAGGTTCATGTTAGGAAGGAAGATGTGCTGAAAAGTTTGAAAAACATGAGGATAGATAAATCCCCTGGCCTGGGATGGGATATGCCCTGGGTTACTCAGGAAGCGAGGGTAGAGATTGCTGTGCCTTTGGCAATGATCTTTGCATTCTCATTGTCCACTGGAGTAGTACCAGTTTATTGGAGGGTGGCAAATGTTATTTGCTTGCTCAAGAAAAGGAATAGGGATAATCTTGGGAATTACAGAGAAGTCAGTCTTATGTCAGTAGTGGGCTAAGTATTGGAGAAGATTCTGAGAGACAGGATTTATAATTACTTGGAAAATCATACATTGATTAGAAATAGCCATGGCTTTGTGAGGGGCAGGTCATACCTCACAAACCTTACTGAATTCTTTGAGGATGTGACAAAGCACACTGATGAAGGTAGAGCAGTGGATATGGTGTACGTGGATTTTAGCAAGGCATTTGATGTGGTTCCCCATGGTAGGCTCATTCAGAAAATACAGATGGGATACAGGGAAATTTGGCTGTCTGGATAATGAATTGGCTGGCTCATAGAAGAAAGAGGGTGGTAGTAGATGGAAAGTATTCAGCCTGGAGCTCGGTGACCAGTGGTATTCCACAGGGATTGTGTCTAGGACCTGTGCTCTTTGTGAATTTTATAAATGACTTGGATGAGGAGGTGGAAGGGTGGGTTAATAAGTTTGCCGATTACATGAAAGTTGTGTGGAAGGCAGTTGTGGGTTGCAACTAGACATTGACAGGATGCAGAACTGGGCTGATAAGTGGCAGATGGAGTTCAACCTGGAGAAGAGTGAAGTAGTTCACTTTGGAAGGTCAAATTTGAATGCAGAATATAGGGTTAAAGGCAGGATTCTTGGCAGTGTGGAGAAACAGAGGGATCATGGGGTCCACATCCATAGCCCCCTCAAAGTTGCCACTCAAGTTGATATGGTTGTTAAGAATACGTATGGTGTGTTGACTTTCATTAGCGGGGGATTGAGTTTAGTGCTATGCTGTAGCTCCATAGAGTCATGGTTAGATCACACTTGGAATATTGTGTTCAGTCTGGTTGCCACATTACAGGAAAGATGTGGAAGCTTTAGAGAGGGTGATGTAGAGATTTCCCAGGATGCTGTCTGGACTGGAGGGCATGTCTGATGAAGAAAGGTTGAGAGAGTTAGGGCTTTTCTCATTGGAACAAAGTAGGATGAGAGGGGACTTGACAGAGTTGTACAAGATATTGAGCAGCATAGATGGAGTGGATGGCCAGAGATTATATCCCACAACAGAAATGCTTATCACGAGGGGGTATAAATTTCAGATGATTAGAGGAAGGTTTAGGGAAGATGTCAGAGGTTCTTTACACAGAGAGTGGTGGTTGTGTGGAATGCACTGCCAGCAATGCTAGTAGAATCAGATACATTAGGGACATTGAAGTGACTCTTGGATAGGCATATGGAAGATAATACAATGAAGGGTATGTAGGTTAGTCTGATCTTAGGGTAGGACAAAGGGCCAGCACAACATCGATGGTTGAAGGACCTGCACTGTGCTGTACTATTGTGTGTTCTATGTTCTAAATGTATGAGAATCACTGCCAAAAGGATTGGGGTAGAAAGGTTGGGGAGGGAAGGCAACAGAACCATTTGTGTATGGATAAACAAGCAAGGGATGGAGAAATTGTAATGTTAAGCAGGAGGGAGGTAATGAGCTGTATGAGAAACAGCAGATTATTGGGATGTACTGCAACCAGAAGTGCCCACCAGACAGACCTTAGGGAACTAGGGTAGACATCATTAAGTTGTAATGTCAGGGTTCAGGGGACTGTTGGAGGTGAAATTTAGTGTGGTGGGTCTTCACCTGCATTGAGAGTGTATATGGGCTATTGGAATAACATAAAAATAACAGGACAATGGAATTCTGGAGTAGGGGATACCTGGGAACCATATGTGATGTCCCCCTAAAGGACAGTGACAAGGTGCAGGTAATCAATGGGCATTAAGGAAGGAGTAGCTCTGACATAGAGAGGGTGTTTAGAGGGATGCAGCTTCAGACAGCTCAAGCGTGTGGAGTGATGATTAAACAGAAACTAGAGTCAGAGAATGGCGTTGCATGTGCAAGGGAGTGTCAGCCATGCCAGCTATATGCCATGACCACTGTGGCTTTCTGATTGCTCTGCCATTACAATGCTGATGAGGAGTAATACCAGACCACCAATGCTTGTCCAGGTGGGGCCATTAACTATGGCACAGATGCAATGGCTGCCAGTCTTTTGGCAGATATCTACCTGGTGACAAGGTCTGGGAATGGCCCATGATAACTTGGGTAACAGAACCACACATAAATGATGCCATGGGGCAGGGTGAGTAGTTAATGAGGCAGCTTTGTTGGGATATAGTGAGACATCGTTTGGAACTTCACAGCAGAGAATGCCTCCAAAAACACTCAATGTAACTCACAGCCAAAATAAAACCCTTAGGATTCAGCCCATAGTATGAAAGTGAGGACTGTGATGTAATAAAAGGTTAATGATATGGTTGTATTTTGTACGTTTGAAAAGCCTTGAATAATTGTGAACCTTTGCTTTTCTGAGGAATAGCTGACCTTGAGTTCATGGAGGTCTAAGCTATCACTTTCAATGCGAGTAATGAAACAAAATAGTCACTTACAAGTTCCAGTTGTGCTTATGATTGATAACCAGACCCACAATTCCTGGAATAGACAGCTGGAGGTCCTTGTTCCTGGACAATTGTTGAGGATGAGCATTAAGTGCTCCTTCGAGAAGCTATCATTCGAGGCAGTGACAATGTTTTTAGTTATATCTCTGTTAGGATTTGGAAAAGCCTTGCCAGTTGTCTGCACATATCAAAATTTTAGATATTCAATGTTTCAATTATTGGTCAGAAAATTGTAGGTAGTTTGTGTCTGAACTTTCTATCTTCTAGGGTCCTCTCAGTGGGGTGTGTTCTTCACATTGACTCTAACTGTTGAAACTTAGAACTTCATATGAGGTTGTTAAATTGCAATGTTAAAACTTTAGTTTATTTTATATTTCTATGCAGTTTATTTAACAGATTCCTTGCCACAAGTGAACTTTTGCCTTCTGTGAATTTTTTCATTGCAAATATTTAGACAATATTTAAATTTTGAAATGTACTTTAAATATGTACAGTAACTTTACTTTCCTATGTATCTTTCTACAATGGTCCATAGTAATCACAAAATAAAATTGATGATTGAAAATGCAGATTTTTATTGGAACCATGCTTTTCAAATTTGAATATTGAAACAATCTACTGAGTCAACTCTGTGTACAAAGGTTACCTACTTCTTTCTCTTTAATATCTCCTGCTCCAGAAACACTCACATCTTCAGAGTTGTCTATTGCTGGCTGATCTCCTATCTTCCACCTTCCATCAACTTGAGCTCATTCATAATTCTGATGCCAGGATCCAAGTTCACAAAAAGTCCTGCTCATAAACCAACCCTGTTTTCACTGGCCTACTTTGGCTCTTAGTCCATCAACATCTTAATTTTAAAATTGTTATTTTAAATTTCAAATTCCTACATTTTTGCAGCCTGTCCACAGCCCATCCCCAACATGTCCGTTCTGCTCAATAGCAACTCCTGTATGCCTGTAAACTCCTTCATGCCCCAACCCTCCAGATTTCAATTTTCCCCCGACTATAATTTCTTGAATATCCCCAATTCTCTTTCCTCCAACCATTCCTCCAGTTGCGGTCATGCCAGCCCCTGAAATTGTCCCGTAAATATCTCCAATTGTTAAAACTAACCTCTTTGGCCATGAGTTATCCTGGCAGGTGACTCATTGGTGAATTTTGTTTGTTAACCCTCCTGTTAAACATCTTGAGACGTATTAGTGACTTCGACTGAGATATAACTCTCTAATACCTGAATAAAGGGGAAGGTGTGCTTAGTGACATCTCACTCCTCTCCCATATCCACCAAAGAAAATGCTTACTGGATCAAGCTCCAACCAACCAGTCAGGAATTAACTTGTGACCTTACCAGGAATCACAATTCTTCTCATTAAAATCCCGACTCACCAGAAGTCAGTCAATATCTAGGTCTTAGAGATCATTTCTGGGAGCCTCGTCCCCAGCGAGAGTGTAGGTCTGTTTCCTTCAGGTTTTATAAGGTATGGTGGTCACAAGAACAGGAGAAGTGGGGAAGGTTCAGAGACAAGTCAAGAGAATGGCCACAGTGGTAATTCCTCTAACTCTGAGCCTGCCCCCAATTAGTCCCAGCTTTGGGTAAATGAGGGACTCCTTCACAAACCCAGCAAAACTGATTTTCCAGTTGGATAACTAACCACTTTTGTCACCACCAGGAAGGATGGAAAAGAGGTTGGTGGCAAGTCAAGGGCCTTAAGGTACCATTAATAACCACGTAAGACCCTTAATTGCTGTTGAGTTTAAAAAGGTCACATTGGACCTTGCCCAGAGTTTCACAGCTAAGGAGATTATAAGGGGCATGCTGTAATGTAACTCATATCAAGCTTCCTCTCTAGTTATTCAGCAATAATAACACATTTTACCTAATTTCTTAATAAAACAATCATATTATTAGGATTGTCAGTATCTTATTCATCACTAAGATTGATCTATTGAAGGGATACTGGCTAAGTAATATAAACATCAAGACCTGAAGAAATATCAACTGTTGTAAGTCGTGCATTCAAGCTCCAGCTACATTCCAAAGACTTATGAATCAGGTTACAGCTAGTGTGCATAAATGTGTCATTTATTCAGATGACAGGAGAGATATTATTTATGGTGAATGTACATAATTTTTGTCATCTTCGCTTCTCAAATTTTCAAACTATCCTGCAACATTACATTCTTGAAATTTATCGGCAATTACAAAATTCTTTCCTCTGATATGAGCAATTCTTATACTGTAAGGTTAAATTAACAATCCCCATCAAAATAATCTTATTTTATAGTTTTAAATTGGTCTATAAAGATCAAAGATTTATGGGAAGAACACATTAAACAACTAGAAAAGACGTTAAAGCAGTTGCACTTAATTGGCTTGGTCATAAATCTTGCCAGGATTGTGAAAGTAAGGTAACTTACTCAGGACACATTGTAGAGCAAGGCCAGGTATTGTCATATAATAGCACAATTGTAGATTCAGATTGATGTTCTTATTCATAAAGCTAAATGGGAAATTATGAGACTTTTGGGGAATGTGTGTTATTTTGTGGGAACTTCAGCATTAAATCTGCTCCTCTAACAGAATTACTAAGAAAGCAGGCAATGATGATAACGATCAAAAAAAGTCATCATAATGACTGATACAATGTTAGTGTGTCTGACTTTATGCAACCTTTTAAAATGGCAATTTCTGGTCAACGATATCCATTTCCTTAACACAATTTGGAGATGCTGGTGTTGGACTGGGATGGACAAATTTAAAAATCACACAACATCAGGTTATAGTCCAAAAGGTTTATTTGGAAGCACTAGGTTTCGAAGTGCTGATTCTTCATCAGGTCATTGTGGAGCAGAATCATAAGACAAAGAATTTCTAGCAACTGGATTGCAGTGTCATAGAATGTAATATTAAATATTTACCTTCAGTCTTTCATCTTTTAGAATGATCCTGTTAGTTTTGGTACCTTCATATGTAAATCCCAGAACTTGTTTAAAGTTACATTCTCAAGAGAACAATAGGCGCCATCTCAGCTTACATAATGCATTGAAGGTGTGAGGTTAAAGTCTGTCTGTGTCCCAGGGTTAGGTCAGACTGATTCTATTTCTAAAGTGGTATTTACAGAATCTTACATGGATTTATGTAGTTTTTGAGCAAATTAACATGTAGTTCTGCAAGTACAAAGTCATCCCACAAACCTTTATGTGTGTGTGTGTGCAGGGGAATCTGAGTGAGTGTGTGCATGTGGGTGTATGTGGGGTGTGAATATCAGTGAGGGAGTGTGTGTGTGTGAGTGTAATGGGTATTAGTCTGTAAGAAGGTCCACGTATGGGTGTGAGTGTGGGGGGATTATGTGTGAGCTTATGAGAGAGAGCTTGTGCATGAGAGAGTGTCTGCGTGAGTGTGTGTGTGCGTGTGTGTATGTGTGTATAGTGTCATCAGCTGTAGTGTGACATGAACCCAAGTTCCTGGTTGAGGCTATCCTCATGGGTACCGAACATGTCTATGTGCCTCTGCTCGGCCATTCTGCCTTTTGTTTGTCCTGAAGTCCACTTTGATGGATGGTGACCTGAAGGTCCGAAGCCAAACGTCCTGGACCGCTGACGTGTTCCCCAACTGGGAGCATCTGCTCGGTCTCACCAATATACCATGCCTCAGGGCATCCTTACCTACAGCATATGTGATACACAACATTGGCTGAGTCACATGAGTACCTGCTGTGTACATGATGGATGATGTCCCCACTGGCAATGGTGGTATCTGTGTCGAAACATGACATGTCTTGCAGTGTCTGTCATGACAGGGTTGTATGGTGTATTTCTGAAGGCCGGCTTCGAACAAGGCTTCTTTTCTGCACAGAACCTCTAACCAACACTATACATGAGGTACATTGATGACATTTTCTTCCTCTGGACCCATGGCAAGGAGTCACTGAAACAATAACACAGTGATATCAACAATTTTCATCCCACCATCAGACTCATCATTGACTACTCTTTAGTATCTGTCTCATTCTTGGACACATGCATCTTCAACAAGGATGGGGTCCTTACTCTCCCACAAACCCACGGATAACTTCACGATGCTGCACTTCTTTAACTTCCATCCGAAACATATTAAACCAGCCAGCCCCTACGAACAAGCCCAACACATACACAGGATCTGTTCAGACAGACACCTAAAGGTGCTCAAGGATGCCCTCATAAGAACAGGATACAATGCTCAACTCATCGACTGCCATTGGGGTGTGATATAGCGAGAAACTGTAATGACCTCCTCAGGAGATAGACATAAGCTGCAACTGATAGGGTACTCTTCGTTGCCCATTACTTCCAAGGAGCCAAAAACCCACACTGTGTTCTTCGCAGTCTGCAAAACATTATCAGTGAGGATGAGTACCTCACCCAGACCTTCCCCACGCCTCCAGTTCTTGCCTTGAAACAACCACCAAACCTCAATTAGTTCATTGTTTGCCGTAAACTGCCCGGCCTTCAGCAAACACCATACGACCCTGTCACGGCAGAGGCTGCAAGACGTGTCAGAGTGTCGACACGGATAAAACCATTAAGTGTGGAGGCACCACCTACCATGTACGTGGAAGGTATGCATGTGACTCAGCCAACATTGTCTATCTTATGCACTGAAGGCAAGGATGCACTGAGGCATGGTCCATTGATGAGACCAAACAGAGGCTACAGCAACGAATTAATGGACATCACACAACAATCAACAGACAGGGTTGTTCCCTTCCAGTCGGAGAACACTTCAGTGGTTCAGGACATTTGGTCTCTGACCTTTGGGTTACCATCCTCCCAGGCGGACTTTGGGACAGGCAACAATGCAAAGTGATCAAGCAGAGGCTGATAGCCACATTCGGTACCCATAGGGATGGACTCAACTGGGACCTTGGGTTCATGTCACACTACAGGTGACCCTGATTTGGAGATGCCGGTGTTGGTTCACTTGAGAATGTAACTTTATAAAAAAGTTCTGCGATTTACATATGAAAGAACTGAAAGCAACATGGTCATTCTAACAGATGAGAGACTTAACAAACAATCCAGGTCTTTGTCAATATATAATTTCAGTTACATCACACTGTAAACTTTTGCTATAAATTCTGTGTCTTACAATCTTACACTCCACAACCACCTGATGAAGGAGCGACTCTCCGAAAGCTAGTGCTTCCAATTAAATCTGATGTTGTGTGATTTTTAACTTTGCACAAGGTGACCTGTGCTACACACACACACACACACACACACATATACACACACACACACACACACACACACACACACACACACACACTCCCCTGCATGCACACAAGTTTATGGGGTGCATTTGTACTTGCAGAATCACATTTTATTTTGCTCAAAAGCTGCCTGGAATTTCTTCAGGGACCCGCACCCTGTAATTTGCACTTTCTTGAGGTAATTCCCTCCCTGCCCTTCTCTTAGAGTAAAAGGGTTTTATGTATGGGCTGCTGTTGGATACCATTCACTTCCAGACCTTTGTCTGATCTCCGTACATGCCCTGGCATCACAACCTGCCATCCAGTAGTGACAGAGGGCACTCATTGGAGGATTCGATACATAGAGATTCTCTTCACTATCATGAGGATATGAGGCTGAGGTTATGGCTCACATGGTGTATTAAGTAGGTTCACAGAATCCCAGTCTGCCTTGTAATTCTTATGTAGAAAGTGAGGACTGCAGATGCTAGAAAGTTAGAGTTGAAAAACACAGCGCTGGGAAAGCACAGCAGGTCAGACAACATCTGAGGAGCAGGAGAATCGATGTTTCAGGCATAAGCCCTTCATCAGACATTCGTGATGAAGGGTTATGCCTGAAACATCGACTCTCCTGTACCTCAGCTGCTGCCTGACCTGTTGTGCTTTTTCCAGCACCATGCTTTTTGACCTTTGTAAGTCTGATGGCCTCAAGATGTCTGTGAATCATTATTTAGATAGATCATTATTTTTTGTGATTTGAAGAAACTCTTACTAAATGTTTGGTTGCATTTGAGCTCCAAGCCGCTATAAAGAGAGATGGGCAAGTTGGAGGACATCCTTATGAATTTGTTCCTGGGCCTAGCTAAAGGGAGTCATGAACAGGCAATGGGCTTTATAGGGTAATGGCCCACTTGATTGTGCACGTCTCTACTGTGTTTACATCCAGGTACCCTTCGGGAAGGAGGATGTAATGTCCACTATCAGACTTCAGGCTTCCCAAGGTCAATGGGTACCATGTGGTCTGGAGTGCATCATCGCCCCTCAAAATGATATTTAACTTAAATTGATATGTATCCTCTGTTTTGATTTTCTGTCACAGTCAACATTAATATGGCCAATTGGTTTATTTAAGGTAGTAAATGCCAGAGGAAACATCACAGAAGCGCTTCACAGGAGGGTCCCAAGAACTGAGGATGTCACCTAGACAGGGAACGAAACATCTGCAACACAAATTCGCAGTTCAGTGAACACAACCACAACAAGGTAGTGAAATGGAAGTTTGGTAGCGGCACTCTACCTTTCTAACCAGAAACTGCCATAAAGTATGAAACCTGCCATTGTCCACATTAACAATGCCTATTGCTGTCTATCCCAGCAGCGTGATCTCAGCTGATCCATAACATTTGATGATGAACTTCATTTCTCTCTTCACAGATACAACCACAACTACTGAATAATTCCAGTATTGGAGGAATCCTTTTGGGATTTGCCCCTCCACTAGTCAATGTCTGGAAGTTGAAAGAGGACCAAAGGCTATTTTGGGCTTCCTGATTTGAGAGTAAATAAAAGACAGGATCTCCTAGTCATTGTGGTAACATCTGAAAAGGAAGTGAGATTTTGCCAGAGGGGAATGTCTCATTTTAAGCTCACTTTACCAAGATTGTACTCGTTCGCAATGTAGACATAAAAGTCATTAGGAATGTATGAATTTTGACTCCGTAGTCTGGAAGTTCCTTGGTCCTCCTGAACTCCCATCCATACTTTAACCATCATCTAAAAAGGCACCATTGTCTGCAATATGTCATTTACATAATTTTGCTGGGATGTGCTCCAAGGTCAAGTGAAGTTATCCACGCATTAAAATGGGTCAAAGAATTCTTTTATTAATTCCTTGGCTGATACCGGCTGAGAAAAGGTAATCAATTTAGGATGAATTGTCTTTCACTAGAAAACTGCCACATGCCGTCTCTGCACTGGCAGGATCTCTGTGCAGTTTCCTTTTAGGAATCTAACATGAGATATGGGCATTGCTTACAAGGCCAGCTGATGTTACCCATCCCTAATCTTTTTCAGTCACAACAACTCACTCAATATTTGTGGCTATAAATGCGTGGCTTGTTCAGTCATTATACATAAGGCATTTCAGAGCCAAGCACATTGCTATTGGTCACATAAAGGCCAGAGGAGGTAAGAATGACAGATTTCCTCTCCGAAAGAACATTCATGAATGAGATGGCAACCAATTAACAGTTTTCAATTCAAGATCTATCAATTAAATTCACCAGCCGCTGCGGTCAGATTTGAACTCATGGTTCTCAACTCTTAGACTGACAGTCTGGACTATTAGTGAAGTGACGTTGTGAGGATGTCACTGTCACTCCAGCTGGTTAATGAGCTAAATACAGGCAAAGCAAGTTAATAATTATTTACCTCATAATGAAAGGTAAATGGACACTCCTATATATTGAATACTAATAACTTATTAAATGTAATAGTAATAATAACTGAGTTACAGCAGTACAATTCAGAGCAATCATATGGGGGGCTGCATTTAGCACAACATTGCAAAAGCAGTGAGAATTAGACACCAATGACATCAACAGAATTTGGGCACATTTCCAGTTACTCAATGTGAAAGTTAGCCATATTGGGAGAGCTGCTCAATGTGAAAGCTGTCCACACTGGGACAGCTGCTGAATGTGATACTCAATGTGAAGATTCTCCACACTGGGAGAGAGATGCTCAATGTGGGACTCATTATGGGGGCATTACAAACTGGGAGAGATGCTGAATGTAGTACACAATGTGAAGGTTCTCCACACTGGGAGAGATGCTGCATGTGGTACTCAATGTGAAGTTTCTCCACACTAGGAGAGATGCTGAATATGGTATTCAATGTGAATTTCTCCAAACTGGCAGAGATGCGGCATGTGGTACTCAATGTGAAGCTTCTCCTTATTGGGAGAGATGCTCAAGGTGGTACTCAATGTGAAGGTTCCCTTATTGAGAGATGCTCAATGTCAAGGTTCTCCAAACTGGGAAAGATGCTTAATGTGGTACTCATTGTGAACATTCTTCACACTAGGAGAGATGCTGAATATCGTACTCAATGTGAAGGTTCGCCACACTGGGAGAGATGCTGAATGTGGTACTCAATGTGACGGTTTGCCGCACTGGGAGAGATGCTGAACATGGTACTCAATGTGACGGTTCTCCTTATTGGAAGAGATGCTCAATGTGGTACTCAATGTGAAGGTTCTCCATACTGGGAAAGATGCTGAATTTGGTACTCAATGTGAAGGTTCGCCACACTGGGAGAGATACTGAATGTAATACTCAATGTGAAGGTTCGCCACACTGGGAGAGATACTGAATGGGATACTCAATGTGACGGTTCTCCTTATTGGAAGAGATGCTCAATGTGGTACTCAGTGTGAAGGTTCTCCATACTGGGAAAGATGCTGAATGTGGTACTCAATGTGAAGGTTCGCCACACTGGGAGAGATGCTGAATGTGGTACTCAATGTGAAGGTTCTCCACACTGGGAGAGATGCTGCATGTGGTACTCAATGTAATGTTTCTCCACACTAGGAGAGATGCTGAATGTGGTACTCAATGTGAAGTTTCTCCACACTAGGGGAAATGCTGAATGTGGTACTCAATGTGAAGGTTGTCCACACTGGCAGTCATGCTGAATGTGGTACACAATGTGAAGGTTCTCCAGAATGGGAGAGATGCTGAATGTGGTACTCAATGTGAGGGTTCTCCACATTGGGGGACATGCTGAATGTGGTACACAATGTGAAGGTTCTCCTCACTGGGAGACATGCTGAATGTGATACTCAATGTGAAGGTTTTCCACACTGGGCAACATGCTGAATGTGGTTCTCAATGTGAAGATTCTCTACACTGGGGAAAATGCTGAATGTGGTACTCAATGTGAAGTCTCCCCACACTGGGGAAAATGCTGAATGTGGTACTCAATGTGAAGGGTCTCCACACTGGGGAAGACGCTGAATGTGGTACTCAATGTGAAGGGTTTCCACACTGGGAGAGATGCTGAATGTGGGACTCAATGTGAAGGTTCGTCACACTGGGGGAGATGCTGAATGTGGTATACAATGTGAAGTCTCCCCACACTGGGGGAGATGCTGAATGTGGTACTCAATGTGAAGATGCTACACACGAGGGGAGATGCTGAATGTGGTATACAATGTGATGTCTCCCCACACTGTGGGAGATGCTGAATGTGGTACTCAATGTGAACGTTCTACACACTAGGGGAGATGTTTAATGTGGTACTCAATGTGAACATTCTCCAGACTGTGAGAGATGCTGAATGTGGTACTCAATGTGAAGGTTCATCTTATTGGGAGACATGCTGAATGTCGTATTAATGCGAAGTCTCGCCACACTGGTGAAGATGCTGAATGTGGTACTCAATGTGAAGTTTCTCCACACTAGGAGAGATGCTGAATGTGATACTCAATGTGAAGTTTCTCCACACTAGGAGAGATGCTGAATGTGATACTCAATGTGAAGTCTCCACACACTGGGGAAGACATTGAATGTGATACTCAATGTGAAGGTTTTCCACACTGGGAGAGATGATTAATGTGGTACTCAATGTGAAGGTTTTCCACACAGGGGAAGATGCTGAATGTGGGACTCAATGTGAAGGTTCGCCACACTGGGGGAGATGCTGAATGTGGTACACAATGTGAAGTCTCACCATACTGGGGGAGATGCTGAATGTGGTACTCAATGTGACGTCTCCCCACACTGGGGGAGATGCTGAATGTGGTACTCAATGTGAATTTTCTCCACTCTAGGAGAGATGCTGAATATGGTATTCAATGTGAAGGTTCTCCACACTGGGGAAGATGCTGAATGTGGTACTCAATGTGAAGGTTCTCCTTATTGGGAGAGATGCTCAATGTGGTACTCAATGTGAAGGTTCTCCACACTGAGAGAGGTGCTGAATGTGGTACTCAATGTGAAGGTTCTCCACACTGGGAGAGATGCTGAATGTGGGACTCAATGTGAAGTCTCCACACACTGGGGAAGACGCTGAATGTGATTCTCAATGTGAAGGTTTTCCACACTGGGAGTGATGTTTAATGTGGTACTCAATGTGAAGGTTTTCCACACTGGGGGAGATGCTGAATGTGGTACTCAATGTGAAGTCTCCCCACACTGGGGGAGATGCTGAATGTGGTACTCAATGTGAAGGTTCTACACACTAGGGGAGATGCTGAATGTGGTACTCAAAGTGATGTCTCTCCACACTGGGGGAGATGCTGAATGTGGTACTCAATGTTAAGGTTCTCCACAGTTGGGAAGATGCTGAATATGATACACAATGTGAAGGCTCCCCACACTGGGGGAGATGCTGAATGTGGTACTCAATGTGAAGTTTCTACACACTAGGGGAGATGTTTAATGTGGTACTCAATGTGAACGTTCTCCAGACTGTGAGAGATGCTAAATATGGTACTCAATGTGCAGGTTTTCCACACTGGGAGAGATGCTGAATGTGGGACTCAATGTGAAGGTTCCCCTTATTGGGAGACATGCTGAATGTGGTACTCAATGTGAAGTGTCTCCACACTGGGGTGAATGCTGAATGTGGTACTCAATGTGATGGTTCTCCACACTAGGGGAGATGTTTAATGTGGTACTCAATGTGAACGTTCTCCACACTGGGGAAGATGCTGAATGTGGTACTCAATGTGAAGTTTCTCCTTATTGGGAGACATGCTGAATGCGGTACTCAATGTGAAGGTTCTCCACACTGGGGGAGATGCTGAATGTGGTACTCAATGTGAAGTTTCTCCACACTAGGAGAGATGCCGAATGTGTTACTCAATGTGAAGGTTCTCCACACTGGGAGAGATGTTGAATGTGGTACTCAATGTGAAGTTTCCCCTTATTGGGAGATATGCTGAATGTGGTACTCAATGTGAAGGTTCTTCACACTAGGAGACATGCTGAATGTGGTACTCAATGTGAAAGTTCTCCACACTGGGGAAGATGCTGAATGTGGTACTCAATGTGAAGTTTCTCCTTATTGGGAGACATGCTGAATGCGGTACTCAATGTGAAGGTTCTCCACACTGGGGGAGATGCTGAATGTGGTACTCAATGTTAAGGTTCTCCACAGTTGGGAAGATGCTGAATATGATACACAATGTGAAGGCTCCCCACACTGGGGGAGATGCTGAATGTGGTACTCAATGTGAAGTTTCTACACACTAGGGGAGATGTTTAATGTGGTACTCAATGTGAACGTTCTCCAGACTGTGAGAGATGCTAAATATGGTACTCAATGTGCAGGTTTTCCACACTGGGAGAGATGCTGAATGTGGGACTCAATGTGAAGGTTCCCCTTATTGGGAGACATGCTGAATGTGGTACTCAATGTGAAGTGTCTCCACACTGGGGTGAATGCTGAATGTGGTACTCAATGTGATGGTTCTCCACACTAGGGGAGATGTTTAATGTGGTACTCAATGTGAACGTTCTCCACACTGGGGAAGATGCTGAATGTGGTACTCAATGTGAAGTTTCTCCTTATTGGGAGACATGCTGAATGCGGTACTCAATGTGAAGGTTCTCCACACTGGGAGAGATGCTGCATGTGGTACTCAATGTGAAGTTTCTCCACACTAGGAGAGATGCCGAATGTGTTACTCAATGTGAAGGTTCTCCACACTGGGAGAGATGTTGAATGTGGTACTCAATGTGAAGTTTCCCCTTATTGGGAGATATGCTGAATGTGGTACTCAATGTGAAGGTTCTTCACACTAGGAGACATGCTGAATGTGGTACTCAATGTGAAAGTTCTCCACACTGGGAGAGTTGCTGAATGTGGTACTCAATGTGAAGGTTCTCCACACTGGGGAAGATGTTGAATGTGGTACTCAGTGTGAAGGCTCTCCACATTGGGGAAGATGCTGAATGTGTTTATCAATGTGAAGGTTCTCCACACTAGCGGAGCTGCTCACTTGTCAGTCCAAACCAGAATGGTTAAGGAAATGTCTGCTCAATAAACCTTTCTCATTTTGAGGTGGCTCATCCTCCATCATTACTATTACAGACATTTGGTTCGGCTATTTTGCAAATCGGGAAATGAGTGGAGTGTGCACAGTGCATCAGTCTGGACCTGAAACTTGCAAATCTGACCCTGTAAATAACATCTGACTCCAATTTACAACTTCATGTCCATCCTGAAATTACACAATGTGAGTCATGAGTTCTCTAAAGTGCCCATTCACCCCCCTCTGACTTCTGAACGCCAGCCAATTCATTTTCAGGAATAACTGGTGGTGCCAATTAAAATGACCCTTCTTTGAGTGTTACCACTTATCAGTCATCTGTGACGTGTACCGGAGGTCCACGTTGTAATTTTGGTCCATGCTCCTACTTCAGATGGCAGCAATGCCATTTTCATGATGACTATTACAAAGAACAATTCAACCAGTGGAGGGTTCATTTCCTTCCATCACGTCATCTGCTCTGTTAGATAACACAGGAAAGAGTTGATTTTCCCTTTATTTGTTTAAAGTGTGTGTTAGCCAGTCACTAACTTGCCACTGCCACCAGCGAGCTAATTCACCAGTAAATCTTTAAGAGCTGATGGATTATCAAAGGTTTTGACACAAGCAGATTGGGTCACCTTCTGGATCCTCAGTCTTTTTTGCTGACTGGGAGGCAGGTATTTGGAAAGTAGTCAATTGAAGTCCTTTAGAGTCCATTAATCGATCAGGTAAGGCCTTTAATTGCTGCTGAACTAAGAACGTGACCTATGGACCTTTTTGGCCAGCACTTCATTTCAGAGGTGTTAAGATGGTTGTGAATTTCTCTCCAAGGTAAACTCACTCCATTGTTTCCCTTTCTCAAAACCTCACTCACCACCTCTGCCTAATACTTTCAATGATTTTATTGTCGTGGTACCTGCCAGTATTTGCATTTGTACCAGTCATGTGTAAGTGCCAAGTATTCCTTGGACTCCAATCCGCTACATTTAATATGAAGATAAACCAGTCATGGCCAAAGTAAGAGCCTTCAAAATGGAATTTGACTGCTGCTTATGCTTGATTGCTACCTGAAATTTATATCAATATACTCAGAGCAAATGTAAAGCATAGAAGTAAAGAGTTACTTTTTGGTTTATGTTTGAAATTTTATTTTAGAGACAATGTCGGCACATTCCATTGTGTTCTCCCTTGAGAATAGCTCAATCTCATGGGTGTATTTCAGGCCCATTCCCAGCCCATGCAGCTCACCAGACTGAAAATTCCATCAAATTCACGATATTCAACAATGTATCCTTCTAAATGGTTCAAATTAAAAGTCATCTCTTTTGGGTTTCAGCAGTTTTACTGCCACAGGCTTAATAGATATTTACAGCTTAACTCCCATGTGTTGGGATGGCTGGAGGGGTAAGTACTTTTTAACTGCAGCAAAGTTTTATTCTAAAATGGTTGACGTTGAGGAGGTGATTTGGACAACATCAGGAAGTAGCTGAATTTTATGAAAGCTCTTAGGATGTCCAGATATTAAACAGAGATCCAAACTCTCTGTCCTTAGTACAACACCTGGGACCGATTGCTTAGTATTGTGTAAGAATAAAACAACACCAGATGTAAGGAAGCATTTTGTGCAGTAGTAGACAAGTTTATTAGAAACCTGAGAAACTGCTATTCTGCATTAAAACTTCAGTGGTTAATTGCAGGCTCTGAGAAATTCAAAGGGGTTTGAATTTAAAGATTGGGTGACCATAATAAAGCAGAGAAAGAAATGTCCAGTTTTGACCAGAATAACATAACATTTTGCATACATTTGATTTTAACAGTATTCACCTGAAGAATATGGGTAGGCTTCAACTTTCAACCATCATGTTGTGTGGATTCAATGCACAGTGTATGGATAACAAAGTCTTAGAATCCCTACAATGCAGAAAGAGGCCATTCAGTCCATCGAGTCTGCACTGACACTCCAAAGAGCATCCCACTCAGATCCAACCCCACACCCTCACCCCACATTTACTAGGGCTCACTCACCTAGCCCGCACATCCCCGGATACTGAGGGGCAACTTAGCATGACCAATGCACCGAACGTGCTGTGGGAGGAAAAATGGAGCACTGGACAAAAGCCCATACAGACATGAGGAGAACATGCAAACTTCACACAGTCATCCAAGGCTGGAATCGAACCCAGGTCCCTGGCACTCTGAAGCAGCAGTGCTAAGGTCAGTCACCTGGAGAATGATCTTGATCCATAAATGACAATATTCACTCTTGGTCTAGGTTACATTCTATCTGACTATTACTGTTACAGTCACTCATTTATAAGGAAGATTACAAAGCTTTTTATCTCGTTTAATGAAAATTTTGGAATTTTCATTTCAATAATTCTTGGCTTATTTTAATGTTATCGAATTAAGCGAAAGCCTACTTAATTAGGGTCCAGACAGTCACACAATTTAATATGCACTACGCTTTCATACATTTCAACATCAGCTAGCTGTTTTAGATGGTCTCCTGTGAAGTTCTCCTATTGTCCCACAAGAGAATAAATAAGTGGAGAATGTCCTTTCCACATCTGTTGTGCTGTCAGGCAGCCAGATGTATATTTGGCCACTGCAACAAATTTGGGCAATGAATCTTGCTGAAGTTGAACACTTCAACAGAGCTGAGTTCAGCTGGAAACGATTGTGTAGCACACACATACCAAAGGCAATGTCCCTTTAAGCAATTATTTAATCTGCAAGATGTGAATTTTGTGAAAAAAACGACAAAGGTTTGTGCGACCTCACAACACCAAGGACCCAAAGATCAAAATGGAAGTTAATTAATTCAGACTTAATGAAGAGGATAAGATTTGTTTAGCTCCCTAAAAAGTGAAAACTCATGTCCTTGGTTTTCCAATAAGTCTGGTTAAAGCATAATCCATTGCTCTCACCATTCAAAATCATTAAACTATTGAAACTCTAGCCTACTGTTGATGTTGCTGTTTTATTTGAGCAGCAGCTCGGAAGGAATCAGATAACAATCACGGTCACCTTGATAGCCTATTGACCAAGACTGTTCTTGCTCTAATTTCAGGTTCCAGCAGTTGGCAGTAACAATTTCCTATGTTATGATGTTGCAAATATCGGTCCTCACTAAATTTCAGGGAAGCTAACCACTCCCTAAAGTCCCTGGGATGATGTGGCCTCTTGCTGACAGTTCTCAACCCTAGTCCTCCTCCTTCTCTTCATCAGCCTGCAGTCTCTGCATTCTCCCAGTGACGGCCAGTTTCCAAAGCAAGCCCGACTAAGCCAATCCATGTCACAAATGAACAAAAGTGAGCTTCAGCACTTGCCAAAATTCACATAGACTATCTAATCATTAGCCAAGTATTAGAAAGCTCAAAAATCACATCCAATCACACCAGCAGGCAGATGTAATAGCAAATGATCTGTAGACATTTTAAAGGTCCCTTTGTGTAGCATTGCTGTAGATTCCACATTGTACTTAATAGCATGTTCAGCTGGATGTTAAGCCAAGATTTTGGCTGGACTGTGCAGTTGGAAAATTGCAGCGCTTGTTTTAAATTAGAATTGCATACTGATTTACATTGTGATATGCCTACTTTAAATGCTGCCTCCAGTCACTAGATGCACTCACACAGGCCTTTTTACAAATATAGCTTTGTAACCTCTCTTGTTGGAAGTGTGTACGCTCTTCTTTGACTGGATTTTTGAGCCTAAGGCAACCACGCAGTACTTAAAAGGTAAAGGACTAACAGAGACTTTATATGTTGAATAAAATGCTAAGACATCAGTTTTATGAGGTGGAAATCCTCGATTCATTTCAAAGGAACCTGGATATGCACCTGAAATACTGCAACCTATAAGAGTACGGACCAGGTGCTGGCAATTAGGATTAGAATGGGTGACCTCATGTACTTAGCAACAAAATGGGCTGAATGGTCTCTTTCTGTGTTGTAATATCTCAATGTTTCTATGGTTGCATGGAGGCCACTATGGGATGGAAGCAGCTGAGAGGCTCATGGGAGGGTCATTCATTTCCACTGGTCAAATACAGTTATGTTAAGAGTGGACACTATGTTAACAGAGGTGCTCGTATGTTTACCCATTTGCTTAACACAGTTCACTTCACAATAGGTTTCACACACCCAAAATAAATGTAACACTGTGCAATGGAGGAGAGAATTCACTGGAGGAGGACAACGGCTGAGAATCAACATGCAGCACAGGCCATCAGCAGGCAATAGCAGAGAGGGATAGAGGTCAGGATGAAAGCACCCATGGCCATCATCAACTTTTTTAAAAATTGGTACGCCAACCCATGTTCATGAGTTCATAAGATATAGGAGCAGAATTAGGCCATTCAGCCCATCGAGTCTACTCTGCCATTCAACCATGGCTGATATGCTCCTCACCCCCACTTTCCCACCTTCTCCCCATAGCCCTTCAACCCATTACCAATTAAAAATCTGTCTACCTCTTCCTTAAATTTATTTACTATCCCAGCATCCACCACACTTTGGGGGAGCGAATTCCAGAGATTCACAACCCTTTTAGAGAAGTAGTTTCTCTTCAACTCTGTTTTAAATTTGCTGCCCCTTATCCTACGACTATGACCCCTCACCCTAGAATGCCGCACAAGAGGGGGCATCTGCTCCATGTTTACTTTATCCGTACATTTATCATTTTGAATATCTCAGTTTGATTTCCCCTCATTCTTCTAATGAGCTCCAGATGTCGAAGGGGCATTATCAAGGATGAGTTTGCAGAGTTCTTGGAAGTGCATGGTAAAGTAGGGCTGAGTTAGCATGGCATCATTAAGGGGAGGTCATGCTTGACAAATCTGTTTGAATTCTTTGCAGAGGTAATGAGCAGGTTAGATGAAGGAGAATCAATGGATGTGATCTATTTGGATTTCCAGAAAGCCTTTGACAAGGTGCCACACAGAGGCTTCTGAATAAGGAAAGATCCCATGCTGTTAGTGACAAGGTTAGAGGATTAGCTGACTGGCAGAAGGCTGACAGTGGGTAAAAGGTGTCTTTTTCAGGATAACAGCCAGTGACCGGTGGACTTCTGTGGGGTCAGTACTGGGATCCCAACTGCTTGCGATGTACATTAACAATCGGGACAAAGGAACTGAGGGCATTTTTGCTATGTTTGCAGATGACACACAAATAGGTGGAGGGACAGGTAGTGTTGAGGAGGCAGGAAAGCTACAGAATGTCTTAGATAGGTTAGGAGAGTGGGCAAAGAAGTGGCAGATGGAATACAATGTGGGAACATGAGAGGTAGAAAGAAAAGATATGGAGACAATTTTCTACAGGAGAAAGGATGCAGGAATCTGAAGCACAAAGGGACTCAGGATTCCTGCTTCTGAAGGTTCACTTGGCAGGTAGGAAGGCAAATGCAATGTCAGCCTTCATTTCAAGAAGGCTGGCGTACAGGAGCAGGAATTTATTGCTTACTGATGAGCAGTTTTGGGTTCCCTATCTAAGGAAGGATGTGTTGACATTTGAAAGTGTCAGAGGAGGTTTACAAGAATAATCCCAGGGATGAAGGAGTTGTCACATAAAAAGTGGATGATGATTCCGGGTCTGTACTCGATGGAGTTGAGAAAGATAAGGGGGAATCCGATTGAAACTTACAGAATACTGAGAGGCCTGGATGGAGTGGACATGGAGAAGATGTTTCCACTAGTAGGAGAGACCAGGACCTGAGGGCACAACCCTCAGGGAATGACTCTTTAGGACTGGAATGAAGAGGAATTTATTCAGTGGGAGAGTGGTGAATCTGTGGAACTCTGCTGTAGAGGGCTGTGCTGGTCAAGTCATTATGGGTATTTAAGACAGAAATAGATAGGTTCTTGACTTATAAAGGGATCAAGGGTTATGGAGGGAAGGCAGGAGAATGTGAGTGAGAAATCTATTAGCCATGATCATGTGGCAGCACAGACTTAATGGGCCGAATGACCTAATCTGCTTCCATATCTTATGGGCAATGCTGGAAATGGCTAAGGCTTTCTCAGGAGACGGTTACTGACCGCTTTGGATTTGAAGGAATCCCATGCTAGTCAACCTCAAAATAACTGTGCCCTAAGCCCCTGTACAGGTGTCTCATTCCAGGTCTCCAGATGGGCATTTCCTGCAACACATAAATGCATCAGGAGGGTGAAAACTGCACTGTTTAAAAGGGCCAACAAATTCATTAAACTCACAATCTGATAGCTAGGTGACAAGACCAGTTGCTGCTTGACCATTATCTGGTTCCCATAGCTACAGGGTGTTGACTGCACTCAGACAGCCATTCAAGCTCTGTGGGAACAGACAGCTCCAATTAACACTCCGAAGGGTTTTCACTCCTTTAATATTTTATTTAGTCTGTGACCATTGGCAAAGAATTACACTGTGTGTGCTTGTTTCTCGGAGAGCTGTCATGACTCATGCATTTTATAGAACTCCCATTTGCCACAGCTATTTGAGGTCCCAGCATAAGTGCTGGGTTGGATCTGGGTGGAAAGGGCTATCCTCTAATGATGTGGCACATCAGTAAGTCATTGAGAAACATTACAATGTGGCATGCTGATCAACCAGAACAAGCAGAGAGCAGACCATAAAGCTGCTGACAATGCTTTTACATGCCTTAATTGACCAGGCAGAGCATTGCAATAAGTGTTTCACAGGTTGTGCAGTAATGTTGCAGTCTATTGTGCGCTACACAGCAAAGGGGGAGAAGAATTGCTCTGTGACAACAAGAAGCAGTGGTTAACCTCCTCAGAAGATGATGATGGAGAGAAATATGAAAAAGAAGACAGAAATCATTGCAACTCTGGAAAGAGATTTACCAAGGTTATCAAGGACGATCTCAGCTTCAACTTACGAGATCATCAATACCCCATCTGCAATTCTTCATCTGCTCTGAACATGGGTGCATTCTTGCCAGTGTCTATCCAGAGCTGCCTCACTGCCAATGTGCTCTACCCCTTAGAAACTCAGGGAGATGAGGTCTTTATCACATAGGATGAAAAGCGATGCTGGGTCCTGCAGGATACAGATTTCTCACTGACTCACAAATATTTGAAGCTGTTATGAGCTGTTTCTCCAACTCCTCATCCACAGTGACAGGGGCGAGAATGCACGAACAGCACAGCAAATCACACACTCATCAATGACCTCAGCCAGTCTCCTGGGCACATCATGCATGGGAGGGCCAGTAGATCTTGCAAGTTTAGTCATTCCTTATCCCCACAAGAATATAAATCATCCACATTGCCATCTAACAAAGACTGACTTCTAATACAACGTATTGCTGCCTACACAAGTGAGATCTCCCTAAGTAGCTTTCGTTGAGCAATGATTGCCAATCATGATATATGAGAATGCAATATACCCTCCAAAGATGCATCAACCTTCTCAACAAATGCATATGCAACATCAAGTGAGCAAAGTATAATGCGATATGCATGTGCATCGTACTATAGTGTCTCCACCATGCTACATTGTACCCTCCTAGGTCTTTATTTTTCTCACATTCCCACTAAAATTAAACAGCTGATAAGGAGGCAGGCTGCTGAAACTGGTGCCCTGCTGTGTACAATGACATTGATAACCTTGGAACACGTTCGCTGGTGGTCTGAGAGCTTGAGGCCTTCAGCCTCTTGGAGATCTCCTACATCGGTGCAAGGTTACTGTCTTTGACGTTGCCCACTCTAGGATCTGCGGCGCGATCAGAGTGGATGGTAAGTGCTCAGGCCTCCTGGGAGTTCCTTCTGAGTTTGTCCCTGGAGCAGCCTCCATTTCATTGGCACCTCCCTCTGTCTCAAGGAGAATGGATACTGGGAGATAGGTCCATGTGCTTCATTCCCATCTTGCCTAGCAACTGCTATACTGAGACCATGACCACCATGATAGAATGCAGGTCTTTACACATATGAATCACATACTAGATCTTGCTCTTCATGATGGTTTCTATCCTCATTGTGGAAAAAAAGTTCAACATACATGGTGCAGCCAGGCAGAAGTTTAAGAGTTAACATGCTTATAACTCCTCCATTATCTGTGTTACTGACTCCATCTGATCTCCCCCAAAATTACACATTTCACCACATGAGAGATAGAAAAATGTTGTGTGAGGAAGCTTCTGTATGAGTGAAGAGAGGACTTAGAGTCATTTTTAACTGAGGATACAATTAAGGGAGATTAAGGAAGCAAATTTAGTCAGTTTTCTTTTTTTTCCAAAATCTTCCTGCCATATTCCTTTAACCTCTCATAACATTTTGTCCTCTTCTCTCAAACATCCCATCTACAAATGGTCAATTCTAACTTTGCTGATATACATTTAAAGAATACTTTGCTGTTCTCCTTAATATTTATTGAAAACAATTTCCTTGTCAGTCCTTTTCACGCTCCTTATCCTTCTCTGGGTTTCTTTCCTTGCTTTTTCATATATCGTCTCCTTTTTATTGTACCCTATTATACTTATGGGTCCCATATCCAATTTGAATTTGAGTCTGGATGCAGACAAGTTGGACTAAGTGGCTCAGTTTTGTGCCATAATTTTTTCTGTTTGTAAAGCAATGGGATAATGTTTATGTATGAGTCAGCCTGTGTATTTTGAAACAAAAGGATATTTTATATGCTACTGTCAATGAAATGCAGAAGTATTGCAGGGATTGACTTTTTGGGTGCATGACTGAACAATTCGTTACAATTAAAACTGATTCACAAATTTCAAACTGATGATTGATTGTTTCCATCTTTACAGTTTTTGTTCCATTAATAAATTCAAGTTGCCTGTGCCAAATAAAAAACAAGAGTCAGGCCATCTTGGGATCTTTGAATAGCACTTGCGTCTATGATGAAACATGAGCTTGGCCGATGAATACGAATTGGATGGACAATGCCGAGGAATAGCTTTCAGATTAACTAGGTTATTTTGGAATCTGTGCATGTTACTCATCATCCTACAATCTCTAGCCAGTGCAAAGCTCGGACTAGTTTAATCTATGGCATTATGTTCACTGTACAGCAGCATTCATTTTGAAGGCCAAACATGTTGAAAGATAGCCCGGAATAAGTGCTTCATTCATTTTTGGTAAAATGTGGACAACAGCAACATATAGTTTGCGAGAAACAGACTGTTTTACTCTGAATGCCGTTCCCCATTGAAGAAATGATCACATGGTGCATTAGCTTTGTCTGCTGTGGGAGTACACAATACATTCCAAACACAAATACAATGATAAGGGTTCTCCACATGGTCTCTTTGTGACAATGCAAAATTGGTGATCTCATCATCACCTTTCATCAAAAACAACACGTTGCAAAGTTCAGATGCATGATACCCATATTTTGAATGTAGTTTTTATTGAACATTGCAAGCGTGCTCATTAGAGGTACGCGGAATAAACACATCATTAAGTCAATATGTGTGATAACCAATACTGCCATTTTGGGAAGTTAATACTGTTCCTTATTGATGCATTGGTGAACAGTTTCAGAAATAAGTCTTCCCCAGCACTGTTTTTAAGAATTATTGGGCACTTTCAGGTCAAAGACCGATTTCCACTTGCTGTTAAGTTTGTTGAATGATCGTCTTTTTATTTCTTTAAGCAAAAGGCTAGAGGGAGTGGTGAAGGAGTTAGTTCTGGCTTCATGGAGCTTGCATAACATATATGTTCTCGGTCACAGTTCTGCACTGAAGTCGGTATGGCACTGACAAAGGAGAAAAGGCACTTAGGGCAGGTCCAACTTCCAGAACAGGCAGGAAGGGGATGGGGAGAAAGTTTCCCAGAAATAGGTTTTATCATCCAGGATGCTGAAGGAGCAGTTCTTTTGGAGATGATCAGTGTGAGGTATTTGCATTTCACTGAAGCCTGTCATGTGCTGTAGGCCCACCTCAGACCTCCCGAGCAGAGTGAAGACCAAATGACCTATGACAGTGCAGGTGACTGTAGTTGTGAACTTCCTTCCGTCAGGCTCTTCCTACATGAGAAATAGAGAGAGTTTCGACATCTTATAGTTTGACATCCATTGTTAATGTGCAGGAGGTAACTGAGATTCTATAAATAGAGCCCTCAACAGCAAAACCTCTATGTAACCTCTCCTTTAGCAAACTGGCATTTATAATGGTCTTGCCCGCTACCTTTACCCACCTCTCAGCTGTCCACTAAATTATACACCCTGTCACTATGTGACCTAATAGCTGTTAGTGTGCTATCAATTCCTCTTGTTGTGTAGCTGTTGGAAGCAAGAGGTGCGTGCTTACATTACTTGAGGTTTCTTAATCAGAACAGTTTTTGTTGAGGATGTAGGATGTAACAGGAGGATTGTGTGTGATCCTGTCATCATCAGTCATTTCAACCCCACAGGTGGTCGCTCATTTCCAAAGCAAAAGTGAGGACGACAGATGCTGGGTGGTACTGGAAAAGCACAGCCAGTTAGACAGCATCCGAGAAGCAGGAAAATCAAAGTTTCGGGCAAAAGCCAATTCCTGATGAAGGTGTGAAGTGTGAGGTTACTACGAAAGACGTTCCTTAACCTTTCCCCTCACCTGAGGTATGGTGACCCTCAGGTTAAACCAAAATTGGTTATCTATCTCCAATGAAACAGCAGTCTTATGGTCTAGTTGGAGAATGGCATTTTTTCTTTAGTCTTCACTCACTTGCCTTTATAATTTAAATTATTGGCACTATCTGCTTCAATGGAAATAGTCCCATTATCTCAAGTTTCTCCTTCTTTCATTGCTGGCATCATCCTGGTCAATCCCTATCATTTTCTGTAGTTTTAATGTAATGTTCTTTTCATGGAACACCATGGACTGTCCACAAATTTGTAACTCAACCATTGTTTTGACAAATCTTTATTGAACCTTTTGACATTGAGCTTCTCAGTCCATTTATAAAATTCAACTTTCTTCAAGTTCCATCAACATGCCCTTTTTTCAGTGAACTTTGCATTTGAGGCACTAGTTCTTTCCATTTGTTCATATCCTTCAGTACAGTTCCATTCCCTTAGGATAGACCAGGGGAGTGTTGGCTACTGTATCGTTGATATATTTTTTCCATGAGATTTTTATGAATCACTATCTACTGTCTCATTGCACTGAACATGGACAGAAAAATACAAAGGTATTTCTTTTTGTTTTCCAACAGTACACAGACCTTTTTTGTTTAAAGCTGCTTTATTTGCATTAGAAACTGCTGTTTTTCATGGTTTCTTTATTCACACTGTACTAAAGGGAATCATCTTCCTTTCCTAATCATAACTTAGATCTATGAATCTTCAACCAGGAATGTTGTTGAATGAGACCCTAATTTTCCATGTGAACTCTAATCTCAGCTGTTAGGAGGCATACGTTTCAAGGGGTATTTTAGAAGAAATTGTGTTTATTTTCAAATCAAGAGAGTGACAGATATCCATAATGATCAATAATGCAATAAACCGTTGCATATGGTGTACATCATCTGTATCCATTTCACATAATTTCTTCAAATTTGTTCTTGAGTCATATCTACAGTCTCCAATACAACTTATTTTCACTTCCTTGCAATGGTTTTAATTAAATAAATTGTACATTTAGTTAGAATTGTTGTGGCTTTGATCTAGTACTATTGTTTCCAGAATTATTTAAGACTGAAACTTCCTATCTTATTACTGTCTTTAATGACTTTCTTAAATCATACCTCAGTGACCTTCTTTCAAAGCTGACACTTCTAGTTTCTTCTGATACTATTGAAAATTCAGTCTTTGTTCTAGAGCTTAGTCTCAAGGCTCTTCCTTGCTCTTGGTCATTATGGGAACATCCCAAAACAATGTTTCTACTCAATGTAATTGTGTTATTAGGTTAAAATCTTCTGTTGTGATAATCCAAGGCTTCAAGAGATGTATTTTGTTCTGTTGTTTTAGTGAAGGGAGGTCGACACACAGGTTCAGAGTGATCTGCTTCCAGTCAATAAAGTAAACAATGTGTGAAGTTTTCAGGTTTTCTTTACAGTTGAAAAAATAGAAGCAGCCTGAATGGGTGGGGCCAAGCTATAACAGGAACAAAATATTTTAGTTTAGCTTTCAGTCACTACTGGGGTTGTAAAAGCTGCTTCAGCTCTCTCTCTCTCTCTCTCTTTGCTACAGCTAAAAGCTTAGGTTCTCTTCCTGCTGCTAGAATTGCATGTGAAACAATTTATTTTACTGAATTTTCCCTTGCTAATGGTATGTTTATAAGATGTTACTATATTGAAATAGCTGTTGTTTAGTCATTAAATAATCTTGCATTCTGTTAGGTTTTCCAATGGACTTGATATTCCAATCCTTGTTTTTGTTTATACTTTAACTATGGTGTTTTGCTTTAAGCCTGATAGTTTGATCAAACAAATTGCATCTGGAATGCAATGCCTGGCACTTGCTTTTAAAATAATATAAAGGTAGGGTCTAGGTTATCTCCTTGACATGTTGTAAGGGGTTTTGGTCTGGTCCATCACATAGTGAAATATTGAAAAGCTACATAATCACAATAATTGCCTGATCAGTTGCTATCCTCCAATCACACTGTCTTAATATCAGTCCTAAAGCCCTTATCATATATTGCAAACCATCACTAGTTAGTGCATTGGTTTAAAGGGCCATTTCAGAGTGCAGCAATTCTGAGCCCAGCTTTTCAGTCTCGTTTTCTGACTTAAGGTCAATGAAGCCAAATCTATTCCCTTTTTTCCCAACATGAAACAAGGTTCAGAGATTTTTGCATCCTGGGGAGAATATACGACATCATCCAGAATGCTGGAAAACAGTGCACATGGATTGGAGGAGAGATTATCCTACTTTCAATATAGTACCACCCAGGCCTTTGACTCAAGCTGGAGACTTGATGGTTTTGATGGTCAGACCCCATGATGTCTCATGGCTTCAGGTAAAACATGGGCAAGAAAACGTTCCGTTGATTACCATGTACTGTCCTCCATCAGCTGATGAATCAGTACTCCACCATGTTGAACAACACTTGGGGAAAGCACTGAAAGATGAAAAATGTACTCGAGGTGGCGATTTCAAAATCCCCCACCCCGAGTAGCTCGGCAGCAGCACTGCTGGTTGAGGTAGTCATGTCCTAAAAGAAATAGGACAAAATAGACTAGGTCCGAGTCAGATGATGAGGGAACCAAAAGAGGGAAAAACATACTTGACCTCATCCTTACCAATCTGTCGGCTGCAAATGAATCTGTCCACGGCAGTATCGGTACTAGTGACCACCATACAGTCCTCATAGAATCATAGAATGCCTACAGTGTGAAAATAGGCCATTTGGCCCAACAAATCCACACTGACCCTCCGAAGAGTATCCCACTCAGACCCATTCCCCTACCTTATTATTCTACATTTGCCCTGACTAATGCACTAGCCTACCGATTTCTCAACACTTTGGGCAATTTAGCATGACCAATTCACCTAACCTGCACATCTTTGGATTGTGGGAGGGAACCAGAGCACCCGGAAGAAACCCACGCAGACACGGGGAGAATGTGCAAACTCCACACAGATAGTCTCCCAAGGCTGGAACAGTCCTTGTGGGGATAAAGTCCCACCTTCATAGTGTTGTTGGCACTATTACCATGCTAAATGGGACAGACTTCAAAAAGATCTAGCAACTCAAGCCTGGGTATCCATGCGGTACTTTGAGCCACCAACAGCAGCTGAATTGTACCACAGCACAATCTGCGAGCCCATGGCCCAGTATATCTCCCACCCAGCCATTAACATCAAGCCAAGGGATCAATCCTGGTTCAACAGAGAGTACAAGAGGGCATGCCAGGAGCAGTGCCAGGCTAAGAATGAGGTGCAAACCTGGTGAAGCTGCCAAACAGCATAAGCAAAAAGCGATAGGCAGATCTAAACAGTCCCACAACTAACAGATCAGATCCTAAGTTCTGCAGTCTTGCCACATCAGTCACGAATGGTGATGGAAAATTAAACAACTCACTGGAGGAGTGGGCTTCACAAATATCCCCATCCTCAATGATGGAAGAGCCCAACATATCAGTGCAAATGATCAGGCTGAAGCATTTGCAGCAATCTTCAGCCGGAAGTGTCGAGTGGATGCTCCATTTTTGCCTTCTCAAAAATCACAAATACCCATCTTCGGCTAATTGGATTCACTCCATATGATATCAAGAAGTGATTGAAGACATTCAAAAGCTACAGACCCTGACAACGTTCTGGCAATCGTACCGAAGACTTGTGTTCCAGAATCTGCCATTCCCCTAGCCAAGCTCTTCCAGTGCAGTTGCAACACTGACATTTACCTGACAATGCTAAAAATTGCCCAGGTATATCCTGTAAACAAAAAGCAGGACAAATCCAACCTGGTTAATTACTGCTCCATCAGTCTGCTCTCAATCATCAGTAAAGTGATGCAAGTGTTACTAACAGCGCTATCAAGCAGCACCTGCTCAGCATTAACTGCTCAGTGACACCCAGTTTAGGTTCTGCCAGGGCCACTCAGCTCCTGACCTTATTACAGACTTGGCTCAACCTAAAGAGCTGAGTTTCAGTGGAGAGCTGAGAGGGCAGCCCTTGACATCAAGGTTGCATTTGACCGTGTGTGGCATCAAGGAGCCTTCACAATACAGGAATCAATCGGTATCAGGGGGCAAATTCTCTGCTCATTGGAGTCATACCTGGCACATGTGAAGGTAGTTGTTGCTGTTGGAGGTCAGTCATTTCAACTCCAGGAATCTCTGCAGGAGTTCCTCAGTGGAGTGTCCTTGGCCCAATCATCTTCAACAGCTTCATTAATGACCTTCCTGCCATCATAAGGTCAGAAGGGGAGATGTTTGCCAATGATTACATAATGCTCAGCACCATTCGTGATTCCTCAGATACTGAAGCAATCCATGTTCAAATGCAACAAGATTTGGACAATATCCAGGCTTGGGCTACCAAGCGGTGAGTCACATTCACACTATACAAATGCCAAGCATTGACAATTTCTAATAGCTAACCATCTAACCACTGTCCCCTGACATTCAGTGATGTTATCGTCACTGAATCTCCCACCATCAATATCCTTGGGGGTTACCATTGACAAGGAACACAACTGAACATATCACCTAAACACTGTAGCTACAAGACCAGACCAGAGGCTGCCAGTGGCAAATAACTCACCCCTTGAATCCCCAAAACCTGTCCATCACCTGCAAGGCACAAGTCAGGAGTGTGACAGAATACTCCCCACTTGCTTGAATGGGTGGAAATCCAGTGATACTCTAGAAACATGACACCATTTTTAGTTTGGCATCACATCTGCAAGCATGCATTCCCTCCAGAACTGATGTTCAGCGTCTGTAGTAGGTACCATCTACAAGATGCACTGCAGAAATTCATTAAAGAACATTAACTAGTATAGTGATTGTAATAAGGTCAGCCAGGTAGACCTCATAGAATATGAGTTCCCTGATTGGGACTGTTAATCCAATCCAGACAAGAGACCCTGGCTGACAGATATAAACAGGAGTGTCAAACATCTGAAAATGACAGCTGGCTCTGAGGAAGTTGGATCAGTGTCAAGGATTTTTCATGTGCAATTAGTGGGTAACTTAGTGATGGGATACCAGCCACTGTGGAGTTATTTCAGACAGCATCTTCCAAACCTACAACCACTTCCAACACTTATATGAGAACACTATCACTTGCACACACCATGCTGCCTTGGAAATATGTCACCACTCCTTCATTGTCGCTGAGTTAAAGTCTTGGAATTCCTTCTGTAAGGGTGTCGTGGGTCTACCTACTGCACAAAGACTTCAGCTATTCAAAAAGGCAGAGCACTGCCACCTTCACAAGGGAGGTTAGCGATGGGCAATAAATTCTGGCCAGCCAGAGATGCCCATTTCTAATGAGTGAATAAAACATAAAACTGGCCTTGCTTGAAGGTAAATTCATCCCTGTACTGATCTCCCCACAGTGATCCTTTCTATACTGGATTGTAATGTTTGGTGAGCAGGTTATCTCCTCTACATTTACATGACTGGAATAACAGACAATAACCTTACAGCAGATTTATAAACCTACGTTTTCCTCACTCGCTATTGAAATTGGCTCCTTGAAGTTTGTGTTGTTTCACATTTATGAGTCAGAACTGAAGTCTGCACTCACGTCAAGTGATTCATTTTTCTCATCATAGAATCTTACCAAATTATGGAGACAACAATGGATAGAAAGCTTCCACTATCGTGATTGCTTTTCAAAATTAACATTGTTCCTTATTCAAAGCTTGTAAATAACTCTAATAGCAGGAGCAAATGCTGGAATCAGTACTGAAAACAAAAAATGCTGGAGATCACAATGGGTCAGGCAGCATCCATGGGGGGAGAAAGAACAAGCTAATGTTTTGAGTCTAGATCACTCTTCATCAGAGCTCTGATGAAGAGTGATCTCAACTTGAAACATCATACCTCTGGTGAAGAGTCATCTAGACTTGCAATGTTATCTTTCTCCCTCCCCAACAACGCTGCCTGACCTGCTGTGATCTCCAGTATTTTTCATTTTCCATTTCTAATAGGGTGTGGTATATACTTCTAGTAATGGTGAGAGGTTTGAATTATCACAATGTGCCCCCATTGTCTACACAAAGTTGCATCAATTGTCTTTCATATGGTACCAATCCATCTTCCTTATTTGATAAACTCATTGCATCTCCAAGTGATCAGGTCTCATGTTTATGAACCTGCCTATGTGGAAATCTCCATGTTACTTGATTCATTTATTGGTGTCCTGCAATGACTCGCCATGTTGAGTATTGAGATTCCCAAAAAGCCTGGATTCATTGTTAGCAACATGAACACACACCTGGAACAGATACATTTCCATTTCCCTTCATACAAATGCAGCAGCTCAGCTTTGTTCATGTTAATTTTCATCTGCTAATGCTTAGCCAAGTTGGTTATTTGTTCAATTCATTTTGTTTCTCTGAAATTGCCTTCTCAGATTCAGCTTGGTCTCAACTGCAAAGTTAACCAGCTTTCATTGAGTTTCTGCATAAAGTATTAACAGTATGATCACAAAGTTACTTATATTGACTACTACCCCTTCACTCTGTTATAACTTATTTGACCAGTAACATATGCCTCCTAACTTTATCTAAATATTTAACAATTCTCAAGCTTAAATCTTGAATCCTCAATAGTTGAATCTTAAGTCATTGTCGTTCATATTGAATTTTGTCAAATGACTTTTTGGAAATCAAGTGTTGAAGAGGTCAAGGAAAATTGGAGAAATATTTTATTTAATTTATTATAAAGGAAAGAGTAATGGCAGGCATTTTAGACATTCTGTTTAGTGCTGAAGGTAGTGTTGAGTTTTTCTAAAGTTATTGTTGAAGTATTGCTGTGCGATATAAATTATTTTACAAAGAGGAAGGAGAATGCGGGGCACGAGAGTGCTTCTTGTGGGTCCCAGAACTGAATTTACCAAGATGTTACCTCTCTCTTTGATTCCACTGTCATCACGAGAGCCAAAATGGACCTGGATCTGCATCTTTAAAAAGGTTCTCACTGATTTGAGGTAATGTTCTGGCTTCCTTTTAGATTGTCGGATAAAAATTGAGAGAGGGAGATCCAGACAGGCTGTCGGCACAGGATTTTAATGAGATAACTGGTTAATTTTTATTGAGGTGGAATGAAATCATTTGTCCTTTATTTGTGACTCCTCTGAACCATAGATGGAGAGAGGTCTCATAACAGTAAAATTTGCCTCAAACAACGACATCTCTGAGGTAAGCATCAGGCCATCCACGTATACATGTCCCAGTATGGATACTGAAACAGATATCAAGGTCCATAGAGGGTATACAGAGTTTGAGCATTTGAGTCACACAGAACAAACTTGCACCTGACGCGATTTTCAGAATGCCCTGAGTAAGTTGATCCCAGTCAGTGGTTTGGTGTCTATGACTAGCTTCCGTATCTTTTGATCAGGGAAAGGAAAATGTGACATCTTCCACCAAAGCAGACTGAGTGTATTCATGTAAAAAGAACAATTGACGATGACACGATGCTCAACTACAATTACCCTGGAACTGAAAAGTAACTATTTCTAATCAAGGTTATAAATGTTGAATGGTTATGCTGTGTGAGGTCTCAGATGGCGTCCAGCAGAGCGGGCACCATAACCCAGAACAAAGTTAACACCTTCAGGAGGAAATGCAAAGGTATTGGACAAAATTACACTTCAATAAATGTTCATTCCATGGAGATAGACAGTATCATTCTCAGAAAGATGCAAGAACTCTGACTGCCTGTGAGGGGTCTCTGCAGCAGTCAAATTCACCAGCTCATACTTCATGGGAACAACATGAATGGTTGCCCCACTCTGAGTCACCTCAGTCACTCAATACCTAACTGAAGACTCTTGTCATGGCATTCTTTACATAATGATCATGATTGGCTGTCATGACATGGATGACATCTAACACTCTGTAAATAATGCCTGAAACCTTGTACTATATAAGCTTTTAAGAGCTGCATATGTATTCACATATTGTATTGCAATTAATCACATTTGATTGTTTAGGTAATAAATCTTGTTTTTAAGTTGAAAGTTTATTTATAATGGCTTATGTCATTTATTTCCAGCATGGAACCTTTACAGCAATTTTTATTATATGTTATGACTTTAAACACAGTCTTACTGATCGATTATACTCCTAACACTCCAACATTGTTCTCTATAGGCTACTGTTGAAAAGAATCAGTCTACTTATGATTCATATGCTAAAGTTTAACTTTCTTTCATGCAGGCCCTCCCTTATAATTTAATTTCAGTAGTAATTTTCTCCTGTTTGCCATCTTTCACAAATCAGATTGTGGCAACTTCCCTTTAATCATGCCTCTCAATATTTTAAAGGAGATTTTTCATTTTTAATACTGACATATTTGTAGCTACTCTATTTATGTTTACATTGCCCAAACTTTATTATTTTTCTGCTGAGACTCAGTGCCAGAGGGAGTCTTGGAAGAGTTAGTATTTGGATATATTCACTGTAAGACAGAAATCCTTTTATTTACTTATTCACCGAAGTGATTTGAATTCACTTACCTCAACTGTGGTAAGAATGTCTTCAATAAACTGGACTAGGTTTAATCCATGTTTTGAATCTTCTCTGCAAGTCCATCTCCCCCTCCTTCCCTTTTCAGTCGTGAAAGAAATAGTTTATATTTTCACTGTGTCTTTTCTTACCTCTTAATTTTTAAAAACTGTTTTCTAACTCTTTGCTTCTGTGTGACTTCCTTATTCCAAATTCTGGTGTAGTCAGAATCCCACTGCTCCAGATCACATTAAAATCTCAACTCAGACATGGACACAAAAGTGGAATATTATATGACAAACAAATTAGTTGCACTAAATAACCTGAGAAAACTGAAGTCAAGATGAAATCCTGTGGTAGATAATTCTTCTTGTTTGAACACAAGACATCTTTGCAAGAGATCTTCAGGAAAACATTCATGAATCAACTATAGTTCAACTTTTTTTATGAATAACCTCTTCCCCAAGTTAAAGTAGTAATTGAGTTGTTTTCTGATGATTTTACAATGTTTGATTCTATGTACAATTTATTAAATATTGCATAAACCCATGCACAGCCTATAACAGAATCTTGGTCAAAGCTTGAGTTTACAATTGGATGCTAATATTCCTGAGACATGTGCCAGTAATGACCATCTCAAGTGAGTGAAACTCCAGTAATCTCTTCTGACTTTATGCAACACTGTCAGAATGTTATCAATTCCACCTTTGATATCCTGGGGATTGTGGAAGACTAGAAGCTTTAGCTGCACAGCCATATCTACAGTTTGGCCACAAGTATGGAACAGGCACTGGATGCACTGCAAACAAATCTACTATCCACAAAGCTGTAATTAGGAGACGACTCATCAGTCCCCTACATGGCTGCAGCCACAGGAACTTATAAGAAATATGATACCTTCCACAGTACACCTGTTCACTTACGTGATCCGTTCACCATAGACCTTTTGTGTATTCTACAGAATGCATTACATCTATACCAAGACTATCTTAACAACACCCTCCTAAGCAACTTGTATTGCTAAGCCTATAAATAGTAATATATTGGTAATATTATTACCATCCAATCGAACAGAATCTCGATTAGACATCTATCACTGTTCTTTATCACTGGGTCAATTTTTTGGAATGCCTTTATGGAGCATCATTACTGCAAGGATTAAAGTCATTTAGGGATTTAAAATATGGTAGTCTTGCCAGTGTCAAGCTACATTCCAAAGACAAACGTGAAATGTAAGAAATGGTTTCTCCCAACATCCATCTCCTATATTGCTGTTCATGGACGACCTGAAATCTGGAATATAGTCTTGATGTTTTGCTAGTAAGGTGGAGCTGTGTTTCATCTGGCAACTTATGAACTACATCCTGTGGAGAAATATGTAAACATGAAAGTTCCTGAGGTAAATTGGAGGACAAATCTAGCTGTTTGCAAATTTCAGGCTCCACCTCAGAAAAGCACAGCATGAAATAGTTGTCTTCCCATCACTCTTTTTTTTAAATCTGTGCTTTATTTGTAAGGTGACATCTTTAAGTTTGGCTGTTGGAGAGAGGACCAAAATATTCATACATATATTAGTTGTAGAACTCCTTACTATTTATCGTTCGATATTTTTGGGGCAAATTTTCTGACCTCTTGATCATTGGAAAGCAGATGTATGACTGAAATTATGTTTCAGATCCTTCAGAAGTCCAGAAAAAAGGACCCATGTGAGAATTGCTCAATAAATTTAAACTTCCAATCAACAACTCCATTTGCACCATCTATTAATTGTCTTTGACTCTGAGCTAGTTTTGCTGCATTCAACTATTTGCCCAGAAAATGTTAAACAGATTAACATCTGGTCTAACACCCAGGTAACTCCACAACTGATCCCCTCATCTTGTCCTCAAACACAACTGCCTCCAGACCATGTGACTACCCAGTCATGTGGTAATTTTCTCCCTGAGTCATGTTGTGCTCGCTTACTTTACAAGATAATCTCAGGAGCTTCAATGCTCATTTACTGAGTCAACGCTGGGAGAGTCTGTCTCAGAGAGGATTCTGAATTAGCACTCTAAATCATTAAGGATAAGTTACATTTCTTGAATTCTGAAATGGTCTGTTTTAGGTAAATACCATGTTTTCCATGCATTCTAAAAGTGGCAAGGTGGATGTTATCCCTGGTTTCACCATTTCCTATCTTCCCAAACCCATTCCCATCCTCTCTCCTCTCTGAAGCCTATGTTTCATTCCCACCCTTAATTAAACCCCATAAACTTTTGGCATGGAATCATCTTCACATTCCATTTCCAAATAGGCCCTCGGGATTAATGTTGGTTCAGCCACATAGTACTTTCACAGAATTTATCTGTCTGCTTCATCAGCATCTGAGTGTGTTTGTGCAATTTAAATAAGGTTTCTTTTAACCTGACTACTTTCTTGACTGGAATAAATGAAATTGAATCTTAAATGAAATAAATAATTATTGCTTGTGAAGTTAGATAAATTTCCCTACTTCTTTCTAATCCCACTTGGAAATTCATGGGGGTTAACTCATCTCATGCCCAAATTTCCCTCTAGCAGTCCCAACTGGCTCCACTAACTATCCTTCCAAGCTACCCCACCATTCTCAATTACACAGTGCCATGATGTGAGTACTCACTCAACCTCTATCTATCCCAACCCAATCCAATAGCACCCTCAAACAAATTGACCATTCACTTACCAATGTAAATCACCTGCCCTGCACACTCAATTACCTGTTCACTTCACCTCACCAATCTACCCATCCAATCTGCCCTACTTATCCATCTACCCACCTAATTTATCCCACTTATCCATCCACCCACCAACAGCGCAATGGAATTCTGAGATATTTTGCTCAATTCGAGCAGTGTTTCTGTTTTGGTGAGTTACTGGATTTGCAGAAAATACTGCTGCATCCTCACCAGAGTGGGATAAGAGTACATAATCTATCTGAACAAAAGTTTCTACAAATGGGTCACAGTGCCAGTGCTCTGGGTAAGTAGCATGGCAAGCTGATGCACAGCGGGTAATCTCAATGCCATATTCTCTTGCCAATTTTTAGCCTTGTTTCCTTGTCCTCCGTGACAGTAACAAGAGGTTACTGGCTAACTCACTCAGTCTCACAGTGGATATACTTGATCTCCTGGTCACTATTCCTTTGAGATTCACACCTGAATGTTTGTGGGAGGTGCAGTGGTTCAGTGATTAACGCTGCTGGCTCACAGCATCAGGGACCAGAATTCGATTCCACCCTCATGTGACTGTCTGATGTGGAGTTCACATTCTTTCCTTGTCAGCATGGTTTCTTCCAAGTGATCCAGTTTCCTCCCAAAGTCCAAAGGTGTGCAAGTTAGGCGCATTGGCCATGCTAAATTGTCCCATAGTGTCCAGGGATGTGCAGGTGGATTAGTTAAGAGAAATGCAGAAATATAGAGATGGGATAATACTGGGTGGGATGATTTTCAGAGGGGCATAGAGTCATAGAGATGTACAGCATGGAAACAAACCCTTCGGTCCAACCCATCCATGCTGACCAGATATCCCAACCCAATCTAGACCGACCTGCCAGCACCTGACTCATATCCCTCCAAACCCTTCCTATTCATATACCCATCCAAATGCCTCCACCACATCCTTTGGCAGCTCATTCCACACATGTACCACCCTCTACATGAAAACGTTGCCCCTTAGGTCTCTTTTATATCTTTCCCCCCTCACCCTAAACCTATGCCCTCTAGTTCTGGACTCCTTGACCCCAGGGAAAAGACTTTGTCTATTTATCCTATCCATGCCCGCCATAATTTTGTAAACCTCTATAAGGTCATCTTGTATCCTCCAACGCTCCAGGGAAAACAGCCCCAGCCTGTTAAGCCTCTCCCTATAGCTCAAATCCTCCAACCCTGGTAACATCCTTGAAAATCTTTTCTGAACCCTTTCAAGTTTCACGCAAATGGACTGCTTCCACACTGTAGGGATTGTATGAGCCTTCTGCCATAGGATTTGACTGCTGCATTGTCCTCCTGGTGAATAGACACACAGTTCATTCTCTCCTGCAGCCAACTTCTGCCCAGCCCAATTGCCATGTGCTGATCTCTATATTCAAGTTATGGAGTCTCTTAATGTATTTGCCTGTAGCCTTCAGTCCTTCCCCATGGGTAGCTGTGATTGTGCAGTTGTCTCGTCCTTGGTTGTCAGAAAACAGGAACTAAGACAGGGAAGGTCTGCATGAGAAATGGCAGCAGGTAGAGAGCAGGAGATTCCTTGTGGCACAGGGATGTTCATCACATAATATAGCGGGGGAGGTGAATTGGACGTGGAGAAATGGTATAAGGCCATAACATGCTTTCATCCTCAATGTTTCCAGTGATTATAGATGTCTTGGGCTACATTGTGACTGAATCTATCATTGAAGAAAAAAGTGAGGACTGCAGATGCTGAGATCAGAGTCAAAAATTGTGGCGCTGGAAAAGCACAGCAGGTCAGGCAGCATCTGAGGAACAGGAGAGTTGACATTTCAGGCAAAAGCCCTTCATCAGGAATGTCATGGAGGTTGGGGGAGAGGGTCGGTAAGGGGCTGAGAGATAAATAAGAGGGTGGAAGTGGGGGTGGGTGCTGGGGGAAGGTAGCTGGGAAGGTGAAAGGTAGATGCAGTTGAGGGGTGATAGTGATAGGTCGAAGGGGAGGGTGGAACAGATAGGTGGGAAGGAAGATGGACAGATAGGACAGGTCAAGTAGGTGGTTCCAAGTTGGAGGATTGGACCTAGGATGAGGTGAGGTGAGGGAGATTAGGAAATTGGAGGAGTTGGTATTGATGCTGTGTGGTTGTAGGGTCTCAAGGAGGTAGATGATGCATTCTTCCTGCAGTCATCAGATGGGGAGCCTTTTCTCCCCCGGGAGGATTAGGAATTGCAGAGATCCTTGTCCACCTCCCCGCTCTGCCCTGCTCCTTTACCATTGTACAACTCCTTGTCTTGGAAGAAGGAGGGCAGAGGTCAGTGATTCTGCAGCTCTGAACAGGACTGTGTCTATTATAGCTGGAGAGCTCAATGTTTGTGGAGGCAGTGAAAGGTGTGGCTAACAGCATTGATGTATGTAATGACAGAATGGTACATTGTGTAGTGTGAGAGGTTGGTGTTGTGGTAGTCATGAGTTGTCTTTCCACTGACAGTACTTGATTGCATAAGTTCATTAGACTTCTTTTAGCAGTGCTAACAGATGTCATGCCCAGAATCTGTGAGTTGATTTCCCTGCTCAGCTGCTCATTCCGTTCGAAGAGCAATTCTGGTTGCACTATTGTTTCCCATACCAACCGTCTCACACACATATCCATGGTGTCTTTCCTTTTCTTCTATCCATCTGCAACACCATGGCATTTAGCAGTATGTGAGTCACTCTGGAAGCCCTTGTTTCCTCTCGTGTTCACGCTCCTATATCTTACACTGCAGCAAGTCTGTTCCTTGAAATACAGCCTGCCTTTAAGAAAGCAGGTTGGCTTTGTCGTGTGATTAGAATTGTCCAGAAGCCTGTCATGCACAAAGGGTGATTACCAAGTAGTAAAGTTGCACTATGGGTAATTTGGCCATTGCTACAATTATGTCACATAAAAATTGTATGGACTCTATTTTGATCTGTATGGGCATGTGCAAGTCAGGATTAACAATTACCACAAATGAAAACAAGGACAATCTAACTTTGCCATGTCCTCATTGTGGTTCTTGTAACTCAATTACACCTTGAGTACCTTGCTGTACTGAACCCTACTCTTCATTCTCTTCCTCTCACTTCTAGCAGTTTGTCCTACTCTCCATGCCCTCTATTCATTTTCCAATTTCCTGAGATCTGAGGGGTAAGTCATTAACTACACCATGAGTCAGAGCAAACAATTTGTGAAGCCTTGATGCTAGCACCAGTCACTTGTAAAATTGCAACAACACTCAAAATGAATTAAATCAACCAGCAGCTAGACTGTTAGTCATTGGTGACTACTTCAAATAAGAGTGGATGTTATTTGTTACTGGATTTGTGCTCTGCTGTGTGAAGCTAAAGATCGTATGAACTGGAACACTGAGGGTAAAATTGCCTGTGTTGGTGTCAAATTAGTGTTACACTGCCTGAAATCCTACATGACATACTTTTGGCGGATATTCAGCGTGTGTGCGTTACTATCCAAACAACCATGACATTCAGTGTAGCTGCACCAGATGTAAACATGGATACTGGAGATACCATTTTGGAGATCCAAAGGCATTCACAACACTGAAAGGTCCAGTGCACATTCTCAACACAGTGGGACCCCATTCTTCATGGTACCCTTCTGTTAGTTTAATTAAGCTCCTAAAGATCCAACAATAAAATATATTTTTAATAATCTCATTTTATGTTTCTATAGGGTAGGAACCTAGTTGTTTGCCTTCATAAAAAGAATATGGAGGAAACGTAGGGGAAGAGTTCATAACAGTTACTGCCAGTCTGATTTAAATGAATGGAAAATTTACACATTAACACATCAATATAGAAGGTTCATGATACACCCATTTTTCTCTTTTTAACCAGTTCAAGGTAATAGTTTACATCCAAACAAAAATCTAGAAACATTGCCATCTTACTTCCTTTGGTTTTCACTTCTTCCCAACTTATTGACTCTTATAATGTAAGCTTCTCAGTTTATTCTGTTGCCACTTCTGTCACATTCAACCAGGTGTTAGTTTGTACAGTAGACCCTTGCCCATCATTTTGTTTCTTTTCCCGCTCCAAAAAGATCCTTCAGATTGGCTGTCTATTTACTGCATGCTATTAATTAAGATGAAAAAAATATTTCCATCTGCATAGGGAATGGAGGCATTTAGTGGATAGCTTAAAAATGTATCCATGACTTAAATGCAGGATATTAACTCCCATATTGTTTCATAAGTGTCAAGTTGACTGTGGAAATAAAAGAAAACAAAGAGCTTTGAATCCAGTAACAGTGCTAAACATTTCAATATGAGATGCAGTTTGTGGTTGTATTCAAAATGGTTTGTTAGAATATAATTTGGCCTGTGCTATGTGATCGAGAGGGAGCCTTGCAATGACTCATCCAAATTTGAGGTGGCTTCATAGAAGTGGAAAGCCACAGTCTGCAACGTTCCACTGTCTGAGATTCTGCAATTAACTGTTGAATCTGGAAAAAGTCAGCAGGGACAATCAAATGCTAAATTTGAAGGATAAGGATTAACAGTTGAAAAATATTTTCTTTGTGGTCCTGACTGAATAAAAATGGGGTTGGTTAGGTCAGTTGGCTCGCATCTGGTTCAGAATAATGCCAACAGCTTACTTATTCCAGCTACAGTAGACTTGGGACCTGCCTTCTCACCCTGCTCCTGAGAGTGGAAGTCAATGGGAAACTACCACAGATTAGAACTGCCAAGAAAAGCAGTTTAAATGGAGCATCAGCAGACAATAAGTCAAGAACCTGCCTCCAGGCTAAGGCTCATGGAGTGGAAGCAAATTAAAACAGTCCAAAAAACCAGATAGGAGCTTGAAACAAAAAATGTTGTCCAAATCTATTGGGACTTCTTTAAAATTTGGGAATATACACAATCTTTTGTTTTAGTTTATATTTTGGTCAACTCCTTAAGTTTCAGAATTTTGATGCATTTTCACTATTTTTCCAAGAAATAATTTAAATGTTTGATGGGTGATGTTTCCCACCTTGGGCGGCTATCTTTGTGGAGTTTGCACATTCTCCCCGTGTTTGTGTGGGTTTCCTCCGGGTGCTCCGGTTTCCTCCCACAATCCAAAGATGTGCAGGTCAGGTGAATTGGTCATGCTAAATTTCCCATAGTGTTAGGTGCATATAGGGCAGAGGAATGGGTCTGGGTGGGTTACCCTTTGGAGGGTCGGTGTGGACTTGTTGGGCTGAAGGGCCTGTTTCCATACTATAGGGAATCTAACCAAATCTAATCTAGAAATAGCAATCGGAATGGATGAACACAAAATACCCCTGTGTATTGCATTCTTAGCATGCTCTCTAAACAAATGCATTAAACTACTCATTTTAAGTAAGTTGAGTAAATCATGGAATAGCATTTGGCTATATCAAAGTCTAGATTTTTTCAATCAGCATTGTATTCATACCAACATTAACCTATTTGCAACAGATTGGCTAACACTGACAATAAAATAGTGCAATCAGATCTTAGTTTGCTAATATCACCATTTTTGCACTTGTCATTACTGGCAATCATTTTTAAAGCCAATTTCTTCTGCTCACATTGGAAGAATCAATAGCAGCTCCTCTATTAAAATCGAGTTCAGAAGTCCATCAACACCAGATTGTAGTCCAACAGGTTTATTTGAAATCACAAGCTTTTGCGGTGTTGCCTCTTCGTCACCTGACAAAGGGGCAACACTCCGAAAGTTTGTTATTTTAAATGAACTTGTTGGACTATAATCTGGCATTGTCTGATTTCTGACCTTGTCTACCCCAGTTCAATACTGGCACCTCCACATCATGGCATAAAATCTAAATGAAGGTGAGAGGTTAACTATTCCATTTCCTTAACAGGATTACTCAAAATAAACATTATGCACTTATGAATCATCAATTCATTTGATGTTATTTTAGAAGGATAAATACTGAAAACTGAGTAAACTGATTGATTGTTTATAAACAGTAATCATACTAACAGTGTGAAGAACTTGACATGATTTAAGGAATATCCTTATCTTTTATTTTATCTGTATTTTGCTCTTTCACAGAGTTTCTGTATAAATGACACTACTTAAAAATTGTTAAAAGTCCTCCCCATCCTTCCAAACAAAAGAGAAAGTAAACATTTGAGTTCCACATTCAGAATTCCTGGTGCAACTGTCATTGTATGATAGTTGAGCTCTACAAGACACCTAAGCTTGCAAAAATGTCATACTTAAACCTGGACTGTATTAAATCCAAAATTCTCGAACCTGTGGATCAAGTTTGAAGATTTGCAAGTTTTCTGCCACCATCCATTTAATTATTTGCTCAGCAATTCAATCTAAACAAAATCACATTTTACTTTATAAAACATGGCTTAAACTTCTAAAATATTGTCTGTGGGACTTTTGGCACTGTATTCATTGGAATTAATACACTAAACATTTTAAAATAGAATAAATGGAGAACATTTAATACTTGGATTAGGATTTCATATTTAATTATTATGCTTGGATCAGGAATTCTATACATTGAAGTTGGATGAGAAGTGGTTGGTTACATTAGAATCCTAATGTTGGATCAGAATTATGCTTGGATCAGTTATATGTTTATCTGGTATTGATTGTATTTGCCCAAGGATATAAATGAGTGCTTTGCTCACTAGATTGCTGGGTCTGTTTGATGATTTTTGCTATGCTTTTTGATAAAAAAAATGTCTGAAGTTCTTTCTGAATGAAAGATGGTAACCGTGACAATTGCATTGGTTATACTTCAAAATTATTCACAAAGGGTTGGAAATATTTCGGGTTATAAGTGCAGCTGTGTCTTGAAACCATTATTGGTAACAGTCTTGGAATGTTCAAAAAATAGTGCTTCAAGGGTTACTTGTATTTGTGTTGAGCACTTTAGACAAATCTGTTTGAAAGTCCCAAATTTATTTTCTGTATTTCATCTGGTTTCTGACCATTATAAACACAAATAAAGTATAATCTGAGGCTTTTTATTAGTTTTTTTTTGAAGAAAGTCAATTTATATTGGCGCAAAATGCTGCAGCTCTGATCATGGCAAGCTAACATCCCGGGCTTCTCACTTTACCCTGTGGCTTTACAAATCATCAAGATACTGAATGCTCCACATGGCAGTGCTTTCTTCCAGATGGTTTGAGGCAAAAAAAACCTTTCTATTTCATTTATTAAATATTCTAGTTTAGTGATTGAATTTTTATGTTTTGCATCGTGGACCAAGGAAGGATCGTAAGAGCGAGGATTGTTTAAAAGTCAAATCTGATTTTTTTCAAGGGCACTAGAAATGTTGGGACTAGAGGGGGTTAGTTCTTAAGTTGGCAGGGTGGAGGTTGGGAAGGGCAAGTTGGCGGGATTGGAGTGGTCAAGTCAAACTCACTGGAGACAAGTGGGTGGATATGGACTAGGTGCCGCCTCACAGTGTCAGGAACCTGGGGTTGACTGTGTGGAGTTTGCATGTTCTTCCAGTGTCTGCATGGGTTTCCTCCCTTGGTCCAAAGATATGCAGGTTAGGTGGATTGGCTGTGTAAAAATGTGCATGTAAGATGGATTGGGTGTGCTAAACTTGTCCCATAGTATGGAGGCTGGGTGGGCGAGCTATGGTAAACGTAGGGTTACAGGGATTGGGTCAGATGCCCTTTTGAGATTCTTTGCAGATTCCAAGGGCTGAATTGTCTCTTTCAGCACTGTAGGCATTCTATAAATGGATAGCACCCAGCTTCTCGACTCTGCCAGTGTTGAATTTTACCTTTCCACCATTTTCATGTTTGTCAGGTAGTAGTTTTTGACTGACGCAGACATCATGGGTCAAAGGGCTTTCTTCTATGCTGTAAATCTCTATGATTCTATATCTCTATGATTCTATGCTGTATATCTCTATGAGGCTATATTGTATATCGCTATGACTATGCTGTGAATCTCTATGACTCTATGCTACAGATCTCTATGATTCTATGCTGCAGATCTCTAAGACTCTATGCTGCAGATCTCTTAACTCTAAGCTGCAGACATCTATGACTCTATGCTGCAGACTTCTAAGACTCTATGCTGCAGATCTCTATGACTCTATGCTGTAGATCCCTGTGACTTTGTGCTGTAAATCACTATGACTCTATGCTGGAGATCTCTACAACTCTATGCTGGAGATTTCTCTGACTCAATACTGGGGATCTCTCTGACTCTATGCCGGAGATCTCTGTGACTCTATACTGGTGATCCCTATGACTCTATGCTCTAGGTCCCTATGACTCTATTCTGTAGATCTCTATGACTCTATGCTGTCGATCTCTATGACTCTGCTTAGACCTTGATCATCAGTTTCCTCACATTGTTCCAATAGTTTGGTTTTACATTAATCTTGGAGAGGATCCATACAATTTGAATGGAATGTCACCATCTCTCAGATAGCAACAGTAATGTTGATGGATTAGTAAACCAGAATTGAAGTTAGGCTCATGGTTTCAAGTAGTTGGTATGGCTACCAGTCTATGATTTGCAGTAAGTCAGTTGGAGAGATGGACAGAAATCAGTCTGGGACGTGGTCACTCATAGTGCATCTAGATTGGTCAGTGAGGTGATCTACAGGTTTCCTTCAGGTCTTCTCAGTGAATACAAAGAGTGGTTACTGCTGACTGGGTTAGTTTGGAAAGTCAACTGTGGGGATTGGAGGCAACATGCAGGCATGTAGAATGGGCAATAATTGTGAATGGGAATGAACCAGTTTGTAAGAGTAGGAGGTGATAGTGCATTGGATGGTATGGATACTGTGCAACAAGAACTCGTTAATGATCACAAGTACCCTGGCTTCAACAGGGAGCAGTACAATGGTTAGAATAGCTAGGTTGTGGGGCCAGGATTTAGGATTCTGTCTGGAGATGAAAGCATAGATGAAACAGTTGGATGGGAATGTGCAGAAGGTCAAAACTGATGGGATCAACGGAGAGGGCAAGGAAGAAAGCAATATGGAGATTTGGAAGAGCCTTTCATTACCTGGCTCACTCTCCAAGCATGACCCATGCTGCCTTTCATCTTCAAGCAAGTCATTCACTCACAATGAAAATGGGAAATTGGCAGCAACTACACCAGAGTGGGTGAAATAAGTGTTTTCTTTCTGTCTGACCACACTGGGTCTATTTGGGAGTGATGTGAGAGAACCTCCAAAGGATAATTGCATTAATCAAACATTTACACAGTACAGGTTGAAGCTATCTGTTATCATTGCGTGATTGTGCAGACACTGTTCAATTATGTGAGATGTAAATCCTGGTCACAAGTAAACTTTACCATTACAAATAGACATTTATTTTTCATTCACTCACGGGGTGAAGGCATGCATTTATTGCCCATCCCTAATTACCCAGAGGGCAGTTAAGAGTCAACCATATTACTGTGGGTCTGGAGTTACATGTAGGCCAGACCAGATAAGGTGGCAGATTTTTTCTTTCAAGGGCATTAGTGAACCAGATGGGTTTTTCTAATAATTGACAATGGTCATCATCAACTCTTAATTCCAGATTTTTATTGGATTAAAATTCCATTATCTGCCATAGCAGATTAAAAACTGTGGCCCTGGGTCTCTGGATTAACCCCTCAGTGATAATACCACGATACCATGACCTCCCCTTTACAGTCATCGCTGTGAAGCAGGAATAATCATAGGCAAGCTTAAAAATGGCACTTGTAGACCACGGTTCACTCAGACAATCCAAGATCTCATAGGCTGCAGCTCACACATTGAAATGGAAGCATTCTCCAGCATGTTCTTGCAGGCAAAGCTGTCTTTGTTCGGTGATACAGACAAGGTACAAGAGGCCCAGTGTCTATTGTCTAAGACATTGCTCCCTCCAGATGAATGAGGCTGCTATAGACTGAGGATGCCCTGGGGTACTATCACAAAATGATGCTGGAATGGGACCTGTGACCTGAAGCACTACGTGGCTAAGAAATCCAGGTTTCCATGACAGTGACAACTATGCCACATCTTTAACTGACTGGTTATCTGTTCAATATCCTCCAGGGACCTGTACAGTGTCTGACCACACATTCTACAAATGGAAAATGGTTGTTACCTGTACCCTTTGTGTCATATTATACCACGTCACGCTGTTTTCCCATGAGAATGTTAGGGCAGGCATTAGGCTTTGCCAATGTAGCTGGCTTCTCCCAAAGTACTATAGACTACACACATACCACATCAAAATTGCTATACATTAACACCACTGATTTCATCAAGACAAAAGGCTTTTACCAAATCAATATACAAGTCATCTCTGATCATTAGTACCACATCATAGAGGTCTATGGCTAGTACCCTGGAAGGTGCCATGAAGGCTATCTCCATGAAAACAACAGGCCTCTCAATAAGGCAGGCTGTCTCCATGCCAGCTGCAGACCCCAAAATTGTATCTAGACTTTGTGTGAAGGTAAAAGAAGACCTTCTGAGACCACATAAGTGGCATGGGCAATATTTCATTGTCGATGTGGTCTCATATTTGTAAATATGTGTTCATCTTTCATCAGACGTGCGACCAAAGTTTTTTTTAAATTTATTCATCAGATTTGCCTGGGAAAGTACTTATTTCCCATCTTTGGTTGACCTTGAGAAGTTGCAAGTGAACTGCCTCCTGAACCATTGCGTTCCACTGTGTGACTGGCCGATTGGGTGAAGAAGTTGCACAATTTTGACTCCAGAACATGGAAGAAATAGTGATATATTTCCAAGTCCAGGTGGTCTTGGAAGGGAAGTTGGAGTTGGTGGTATATACATGTACGTGGTGCCCTTGTCCTTCCAAATGGTTGTGATTGTGGGTTTGGGGAAGGTGCTGTCTAATGCCTTGGTGAACTTCTGCAGTCAATCTTGCAGATGGTGCACAATGCTGCTACTGAGGATCAGTGTAGAGGGTGTGACCATTTGTTGATGTGGTCTCAAACAAGTGGGCTGCTTTGTCCTGGAAAGTATCAAGCCTCCTATGTGTTGTTGAGTTGGAACCCTCAGCAATGAAAACTTACCTTGGAGCAGCTGAGGGTTGGAGCAGAGGGGGCTGGAGGAATGGAGTGAAGCAGCTGAGGGTTATAGCAGAGTGAGCTGGAGGAATGGGGCAGAACAGGCGAGGGTTAGAGCAGAGGGGACTGGAGGTATGGGACAGAACAGGTGAGAGTTATAGCAGAGTGGGCTGGCAACATGGGGCAGAACAGATAGACAATAGACAATAGACAATAGACAATAGACAATAGATGCAGGAGTAGGCCATTCAGCCCTTCGAGCCTGCACCGCCATTCAATATGATCATGGCTGATCATTCCCAATCAGTATCCTGTTCCAGCCTTATCTCCATAACCCTTGACTCCACTATCTTTAAGAGCTCTATCCAATTCTTTCTTAAATGAATCCAGAGACTGGGCCTCCACTGCCCTCTGGGGCAGAGCATTCCACACAGCCACCACTCTCTGGGTTAGAGCAGAATGGGCTGGAGGAATAGGGAGGAGCAGCTGAGGACTACAGCAGAGGGGGCTGGAGGAATGTGTCAGAACAGTTTAGGGCCGAAGCAGAGTGGGCTGGAGGAATGGAGTGGTGTGCAGTAGCTGAGAGTCAGAATGGAAAGGGAGGGAGGCCCAGATTGGAGCAGGGACAGTTGTAGGACTGAGGAGAGGTGCTGGCAGTCAGTGGCTTATGAAGCCAGTCAGACCACGTGTGGAAGCCCCTGCATTGATCTGCTGTAATGTAATACGTATCTGTAATCTGGTTATCTGACTGTAGCAGTTATCCTTTTAACTGTGTGCTTTGTTTTCTAACTTATTCTATGAATTATTGTAAGGTAACGTAACTCTATTCTACTTTATTTCCTTTATTGTATCTCAGACTTTTACCTAGGTACTTGCACCTAAGATAGTGCCATGAGGGGTGACATTTACCACCTCCTGAGAAAAAGAACAGGACATGACATCACCACAGGAAATCATATCACTAACCCAAGGAAACCTTAACATATAAATAAAAAGCGGGCTATACCACCAGTGCTTCACCGGAGACTGACTGATGATGTTATCTTGTATGGTGACAAAATGTCTGAAAATGAACCTTCCAGCTCAGTGAGCAAACTCATATCCAGAACCTCAACCTGAGCTACAAATCTTCACAAAACTCATTACCATGGATGATCCTGAAATTTACTCCCTACTGAAGTCCAGGTGTGACATGTTCAAGTCAGGTAACCCCTGATATATACAGGAAATCTAGTACAATCTTCGTAAAGCCATCAGGGACACCAAAAGACAATACCAGACCAACCACGCGTCGATTGTGGCAAGCATTATTTGACATAATGGGCTACATAGCCAAGTTGAGGGGATTTTCTAGCAACAATACATCTCTCCCTGATGAGCTCAATACATTCCACGCTCGTTTTAAACAGAAAGTCAGTGAAATGATGTCACCTGTCCTATCAGCTTCGGGTGCAGCTGTACCCATTGTCACCGGCCACAGACATCAGATTGGCTTTCTTGAGGGTGAACCTTTCTTTAGGGAGCGACTGACCCAGATGGAGTCCCTAGCTGTACACTCAGATCTTGCTTGGACCAACAGGCGAGAGCATTTACAGAAATCTTTAAGCTCTCCTTACTCTGATCTGAGGTTCCCAACTGCTTCACAAAGCACACTATTATCCCTGTGCCAAAGAAAAATTAGGTAATGTGCCCTATTGACAACTGTCTAATGGCTCTGACACACATAATAATGAAGTGCTTTGAGAGGTTAGTAATGGCACACATCAACTCCAGCCTCCCAGATTTCCTTGATCCACTACAATTCATCTATCATTGCAAAGGGTCCATGGCAGTGCTATCTCCCTGGCCCTCTCCTCATCCCTAGAATATTTGGATAACAAGGACGCCTATGTCAGATTCCTGTTTATTGACTTTAGCTCCACCTTCCACACCATAATTCCAACCATACTCATCTCCAAACTCTGAGACATAGGACTCTGCTCCTCCCTCTGCAAGTGGATCACTGACTTCCTGACCCACGGACCACAATCAGTAAGGATACACCTTCATCCCCGGCATCATTCTTGAAAACCTTCTCTGGGCCCCCTCGAAAGCCAACACATCCTTCTTTAGACACAGGGCCCAAAGCTGCTCACAATATTCCAAATGTGGTCTGACCAGAGCTTTGTACAACTTCAGAACGCTCTTGTATTCTAGCCTTCCCGAAATGAATGCTAACATTGTATTGATCTTTCTAAAGGCCAACTGAACCCACATATTTACCATAGACAATAGACAATAGGTGCAGGAGTAGGCCATTCTGCCCTTCGAGCCTGCACCACTATTCAATATGATCATGGCTGATTATCCTTAATCAGTATCCTGTTCCTGCCTTATCTCCATAACCCTTGATTCCACTATCCTTGAGAGCTCTATCCAACTCTTTCTTAAATTAATCCAGAGACTGGGCCTCCACTGCCCTCTGGAGCAGAGCATTCCACACAGCCACCACTCTCTGGGTGAAGAAGTTTCGCCTCATCTCTGTCCTAAGACAATAGACAATAGACAATAGATGCAGGAGTAGGCCATTCTGCCCTTCGAGCCTGCACCGCCATTCAATATGATCATGGCTGATCATTCCTAATTAGTATCCTGTTCCAGCCTTATCTCCATACCCCTTGACTCCACTATCTTTAAGAGCTCTATCCAATTCTTTCTTAAAAGAATCCAGAGACTGGGCCTCCACTGCCCTCTGGGGCAGAGCATTCCACACAGCCACCACTCTCTGTGTGAAGTAGTTTCTCCTCATCTCTGTCCTAAATGGTCTACCCCGTATTTTTAAGTTGTGTCCTCTGGTTCGGCACTCCCCCATCAACGGAAATATGTTCCCTCCTGCCAGAGTGTCCAGTCCTTTCATAAGCCTATACGTTTCAATCAGATCCCCTCTCAGTCTTCTAAACTCAAGGGTATACAAGCCCAGTCGCTTCAGTCTTTCCGTGTAAGGCAATCCTGCCATTCCAGGAATTGACCTCGTGAACCTACGCTGCACTCCCTCAATAGCCAGAATGTCTTTCCTCAAATTTGGAGACCAGAACTGTACACAGTACTCCAGGTGTGGTCTCACCAGGGCCCTGTATAGCTGCAGAAGAACCTCTTTGCTTCTATACTCAATCCCTCTTGTTATGAAGGCCAGTATGCTATTAGCCTTCTTCACTTCCTGCTGTACCTGCATGCTTACCTTCATTGACTGGTGTACAAGAACACCCAGATCTCTTTGTACTGCCCCTTTACTTAAATTGATTCCTGCCTTCCTATTCTTGCCACCAAAGTGGATAACCATACATTTATCCACATTAAACTGCATCTGCCATGCATCTGACCACTTACCTAACCTGTCCAGGTCACCCTGTAATCTCCTAACATCCTCCTCACATTTCACACTGCCACCCAGCTTAGTATCATCAGCAAATTTGCTAATGTTATTACTAATACCAACTTCTATATCATTAATATATATTGTAAAAAGCTGCAGTCCCAGCACTGATCCCTGCGGTACCCCACTGGTCACTGCCTGCCATTCTGAAATAGAGCTGTTTATCACGACCCTTTGTTTCCTGTCAGCCAACCAACTTTCAATCCAAGTTAGTACTTTTCCCCCCAATACCATGCGCACTAATTTTGCTCACTAACCTCCTATGTGGGACTTTATCAAAAGCTTTCTGAAAGTCCAGGTACACTACATCTACTGGATCTCCCTCGTCCATCTTCAGAGTTACATCCTCAAAAAATTCCAGAAGATTAGTCAAGCATGATTTCTCCTTCATAAGTCCATGCTGACTCTGACCTATTCTGTTACTACTATCCAGATGTATCGTAATTTCATCCTTTATAATAGACTCCAGCATCTTTCCCACCACTGAGGTCAGACTAACTGGTCAATAATTTTCTGCTATCTCTCTCCCACCTTACTTAAAAAGTGGTATAACATTAGCCACCCTCCAATCCATAGGAACTGATCCCGAATCTATCGAACTCTGGAAAATAATCACCGATGCATCCATGATTTCTTGAGTCACCTCCTTCAGTACCCTGGGATGTAGACCATCAGGCCCCGGGGATGTATCAACCTTCAGACCTAACAGTCTCTCCAACACCAATTCCTGGCAAATATAAATTCCCTTAAGTTCGGGTCCTTCAGCCACTGTTACCTCAGGGAGATTGCTTGTGTCTTCCCAACTCCCAGATCTGAAGTACCAATTCAATTCTTCTGCCATTTCTTTGTTCCCCATAATATATTCCCCTGTTTCTGTCTTCAAGGGCCCAGTTTTAGTCTTAACCATTTTTTTGTCTTTCACATACCTAAAAAAGCTTTTACTATCCTCTTTTATATTTTTGGCCAGTTTACCTTCGTACCTCATTTTTTCTCTGTGTATTTCCTTCTTAGTAATCCTCTGTTGTTCTTTAAAAGCTTCCCAGTCCTCCGTTTTCCCACTTATCTTTGCTATGTTATACTTGTTCTCTTTTAACTTTATATGTTTCTTTACTTCCCTCGTCAGCCATGGCCACCCATGCCTCCTCCTAGGATCTTTCTTCCTTTTTGGAATGAACTGATCCTACAACTTCTGCATTATACACAGAAATATTCGCCATTGTTCCTCCACTGTCATCCCTGCTAAGGTATTGCACCATTGAACTTTGGCCAGCTCCTCCCTGATAGCTCCATAGTTCCCTTTATTCAAATGGAATTGTCATAAGACAATTCTGAATTAGGACTCCCACATCCCTTTGTGCTTCAGATTTTTGAAGCCTTCCCCATTTCAAAAATAGCTTATGCCTCTGCAGATTCATAAGAGATGATGTCAGTGTAGGCCTCACAGGACTTCTGATGTGATTCCAGCCCCGGCCCACATCATTAAGGCCTTTAGAAGATTGTGCCCACTATGTCCTTTTTTGCAAGTAGTTACACCTCACTTAAATTCAAATGTAGTTAATTAGTTAACCAGAAACAATTACTTAACCAGAAACCAATCAGGAGCCAATTATATGGATTTTAGGAGTGAAAGATAGTGAAAATGTATTACTTACTAACGTCAAGAAAAAAAAGCGGATATAAACTCACACATAAAGACAAATACACACTTAAAAATGGTGTCAAGTACAAAATGAAAGAGGAAAGAAGTGCTGCTTCATGTTCTGTGGGTGAACTTGAACTGTTGGATTTTAATCTGAGCACGTGTTTTGTTCAGGATGGATCAATGGCAGCCATGAATTTTGCAAAATTAAAATTTGCACAACACCAGGTTACAGTCCAACACATTTATATGGAAGGACTAGCTTTCGGAAAGCTGCTCCTTCATCAGGTGGTTATGGAGCAGAATCATAAGACACAGAATTTCTAACAACACTCTCTCTCACAGACACTCACACTCCCCACACATACCCACATGTGCGCGCACACACACACACAAAGTATTTCTGCAAGTACAAATTCATTCCACAAACTTATATGTGTTTGTGTGTGCATTTGGGTGGGGGGAGGTGGGGGTGGTGGTGTGAGTGTCTGTGAGAGAGAGTGCATATGTGTGTGAGTGTAATAGGGTATAAGTCTGTGTATGAGAGAGGGACAACACCATACAACCCTGTCACGGCAGATCCTGCAAGCCGTGTCAGAGTGTCGACACGGATACCACCATTACATGTGGGGACACCTCCCATCATGTATGCAGCAGGTACTCATGTGACTTGACCAACATTGTCTACCTCATATGATGCAGGAAAGGATGCCCTGAGTCAAGGCTGCTGCAACAGTTAAATGGACACCGCAGAACAAGGACCAGCCAGGAGTGCTTCCTCCCAGTCAGGGAAGACTTTAGCAATCCAGTATATTTGGCCTCGAACCTTTGGGTCATCATCCTCTAAGGCGGACTTCAGGACAGGCAGCAATGTAAAGTGGCCGAGCAGAGACTGATAGTCAATTTCGGTACCTATGAAGATGGCCTCAACCAGACCTTGGGTTCATGTCACACTACAGGTGACCTCACTGCACTACATATTCTCTCTCTCTCTCACACACACACACACACGCAGACCCTCTCTCATACACAAGCTCTCTCTCTCATATGCTCACGCATACTACCCCACACACGCACCCTCTCCCAGACTTATACCCCATTACACTCACACACATACGCACACCCTCTCACACTCATATCCCCACACACACACTCATATGCACACAGTTACTCGGTCTCCCCTGCACACACACACACACATGATAAGTTTGTGAGATGAATTTGTACTTGCAGAATTACATTTTATTTTGGTCAAAAACTGCATAAATCCATGTTAGATTCTGTAAATCCCACTTTAGAAATAGAATCAGTCTGACCTAATATTAGGACACAGACAGACTTTAACCTCACACTTTCAATGCATTATCTGAGCTGAGATGGCGCCTATTGTTTTCTTGAGAATATAACTTTAAAAAGTTCTGGGATTTACATATGAACGGAACAAAACTAACAGGACCATTCTAAAGATGAAAGATTTAAGCTAAATTTGTTTAATATTACATTCCATGACACTGCAATCCTGTTATTAGAAATTCTGTGTCTTATGATTCTGCTCCACAACCACCTGATGAAGGAGCAGTGCTCCAAAAGCTAGTGCTTCCAAATAAACCTGTTGGACTGTAACCTGGTGTTGTGAGATTTTTAACTTTGTCCAACACCAGTTCCTCCATATCGTGAATTTTTCAGATATCTTTGAATTCTCAATATTCAGATGTTTATTTCCAGTTTGTGTTTTCACTGATTTCTTTGACCTTTAAGAGGTGAGAGGGAGAAGGGAGAAAGAGTCTTCTCTAGTTTCACTTACTGATCAATCTCCTCTGCTGTACCCAAAAGCAGCTCCCTGAAATACACTTGGTTTCGGGATTTAAATGTCTGAGTTCTTTGCTTTCAAGGCAGATAATCACAGTGATTCTTTAAAAAATCTTCAATATGCATGCTTCTTATGAAGGAGAAAGTGAGGATGACAGATGCTGGAGAGTCCGAGTCAAAAAGTGTGGCGCTGGAAAAACACAGCAAGTCAGGCTGCATCTGAGGAGCAGGGGTCAACATTTTGGTCATAGGCCCTCATACTTCTCATTAAGGTGTAAATCATACAAGGTTTCTTTACCCCTGATTCTTTTCGTAAAAATAATACTAAATTTCAGTTTTACACATGATTTTATGAAACTTAGTATAACCTATCGTCTGGTGATTATTCACTCCATTTTAAATCAATATTTTTCATTGCTGGCCATGGAAATCCAGAATATTAAGATAATGGAATTTCAAAATCACAGAGCATACTTGATCACTGTACATTCAGGGCAATCTAAACTCCACCATACCAATCAGGGGTTTCTAAGCTGGAAACAATATTCATTCCATCAAAGCACAAGAACCACAGTCAGAGGTTTATGCATACGTTAGCTATCATGATGCATTCAGACTGCAGGAATCCAACACTGAAACCCAGTTCATTCCAGAAAGCAGACTTCGGGGCTGACTTGTTGAAAGAGATACGCATTTCAAGCTTGTCTCATGACACTGATGTGAAACATTCCCCCTCTCCTAATGAAGTGCTGAAGTGCTACATCAAAAGCCACATGACCGTTGGTTGCTTCATAGAACAGGCCATTGGGTAGTTGAATGTTCACTTCACCTGCCTTGATAGATCTGGAACAGCCCTTCTGGAATTATCAATGGGTGTCTCCAGAATAAGTGGTATGCAACATCTTGACCAACATTTTGACATGGTGCAGCAGTGAGCTTTGCAGACCGAAGAAGATGAAGGAACTCATGGTTGAGGAGCACTCAGAGGTGGCAGAGGAAGAGCAGGATGAATATGAGGCATCCATTGCCAGAGCAACTATTTACAATCCTGTCTGGGATAATAGGAATTTCCTGTTTTGCAAAGTTTCACCTCATCAGTGCAAATCATGTGACACAATAGGTAGCTTCTATCAACTCTCTCTCTCACTGCCACACACAGGTTTATTCTTTTCCCTTTTCTTGAACAAGGGTGTAACATTTCTCCTTTTGAATGATGCTCTCTCTATATAAGGAACCTGGAGTACAGTGGAAAGCTCCTCTGCAGCTTCTAGACTTACTTCCCTGAACAATCAAGGGAGCATTGCATATAGGCAATTAATTTATATTAAGTGCTTGCAGCCTTCCCAGAAACTCTCCCATTCATCCACCTTTGTCTCATTTAGTATCCCAGCAAACTTCTCCTTTAGCACAGCTTTCACAAAGTACTTCAATGTAAAGTACTTATTCCAAGGAAGAGTCATAGAGTCATAGAGATGTACAGCATGGAAACAGACCCTTCGGTCCAACTTATCAATGCCGACCAGATATCCTAAATTAATCTAGTCCCATTTGCCAGTATTTGGTTAATATCCCTCCAAACCCTTTCTATTCATATATCTATCCAGTTTCCTTTTAAATGTTGTAATTGATGAGCCTCCACCACTTTGTCTAGCAGCTCATTCCATATACGCACCACTCTCTGCATGAAAAAGTTATGCTTGAAGTCTCTTTTAAAACTTTCCCTTCTCACCTTAAACCTATGCCCTCTAGTTTTGGACTCCCTCACCATGGGAAAAACATCTTGCCTATTTACTCTATCCATGCCCCTTATGATTTTATAAACCTCTATAAGGTCACTCCTCAGCCTTTGATGCTCCAGGGAAAAACAGCCCCAGCCTTTTCAGCTTCTCCCTGTAGCTCAAATCCTCCAACCCTGACAACATCCTTGTTAATCTTTTCTGAACCCTTTCAAGTTTTACAACATCCTTCCTATAGCAGGGAGGCCAGAATTGCATGCAATATTCCAATAGTGGACTAATTAATATCCTGTACAGCTACAACATGACCTCTCAACTCGTACAATCAATGCACAGATCATTGAAGGAAAGTATACCAACAAGCTTCTTCACTATCCTATCTAACTGTTACTCCACTTTCAAGGAAATATGAACCTGCACTCCAAGGTCTCTTTGTTCATCGATCCTTGTGGTCACCACTGGTCACAGGCCTCCAGTCTGAAAAACAATCCTCCACAACCACCCTCCAACTTCTACCTTTGAACCAATTCTGTATACAAGTAGCTAGTTTTCCCTGTATTCCATGTGATCTAACCTTGCTAACCAGTCTATCATGAGGAACCATGTCAAATGTCTTGCTGCATCACACCCATCGCTCTACTCTCAGCAATCCTCTTTATTACTTCTTCAAAACACTCAATGAAATTCATGAGACACGATTTTTCATGCACGAAGCCATGTTAACTACCCTTAATCAGTCCTTGTCCTTCCTTATACATGTACATCCTGTCCCTCAGGATTCCCTCCAACAACCTGCCCACCACTGATGTCAGGCTCACCAGTCTATAGTTCCCTGGCTTTTCCTTACCACATTTCTTTAATAGTGGCACCACTTTTGCCAACCTCTAGTCTTCTGGCACTTCACCTGTGACTATCAATGATACAAATGTCTCAGCACGGGACCCAGCAATCACATCCTTAGATTCCCACAGAGTTCTAGGGTATACTTGATCAGGTCCCAGAGTTTTATCCACCTTTATGCATTTGAAGATGTCCAGCCTCCTTTGTAATAATGATATTTTTCAAGATGTCCGTATTTATTACCCCATGTACTTCATCTTCCACAACCTTCTCCTTAACCCTATTTGCCAAAGCTATCTCATGTTCCCTTTTTGCCCTCCTGATTTCCCTTTTAAGTATTTTTCTACTGCCTTTATACTTTTCCAGGGAATAACTTGATTTCTGCTCTCTGTACCTGACATATGCTTTCTTCTTATTCTTGATCAAAGCCTCAATTTCTCTGGTTATCCAGCATTCCCTACACATACCAGCCTTGCCCTTCACCACAGCAGAATCTCCTTTTTAATGGCTTCCCATTTTTCAGTCATTCCTTTATCTTCAAATATTCACACGCACCCCCCAACCCACCCCCAATCAATTTCTGAAAGTTCTTGTCTATTGTCACCAAAATGGCCTTCCTCCAATTTAGAACTTAAACTTTCAGATCCAGTTTATCCTTTTCCATCACTATTTTAAAACTCATAGAATTATGGTCACTGGCCACAAAGTGCTCCCCCACTGACACCTCAGTCACCTGCCCTGCCTTTTTTCACAAAAGTAGGTTAAGTTTTGCACCTTCTCTAGTAGATACGTCCACACACTAAATCTGAAAATTTTCTTGCACACACATAAAAAATTCCTCTCCATTCAAGCCCTTACCACTATGGCATTGAAATGTTAACTCTGAGTGCTCTCCATGCGGCCAGACCTGCTGAGTATTTCCAGCAATTTCTGTTTTTGTTTCTGATTTCCAGCATCTGCAGTTCTTTTGGTTTTTAAAGTACTCAACTATCCAATTTCATTTGGCCCTAACTTACTCCTTTGCTTTTCTTCAAACCTTACATTAGTAACATGTCATTAGAAGACCTTTCGATTCCTCTTGTACGCGTGCCATGAATCCATTCCCATTCTGTCTTTTTGCTCCTTTCCTTTCTCCCTATTCATCCTCGATAGTTTTTACATTCAAAGAACATGCTTTTCCCTTTCAGAGCAGAATTCCTTGGATTAGTCAATCACCAATTTTTTTTAAGTGACCTGTTTATGTTGCATTTTTTATGATTTGCAGACATCTTTAATGCTTTACAATTAGCAACCTACTTTGAAAGTGTAGTTACTGTTTTAATATAGGAAATTTTCATATTTATAATTCTTTTATCATCTTATTTCTTTTGGTTCTATAGCACCACTGTTGCCATACCAAAACGTTTTCTGACAGAAAAGTATACTTATTATGATGAGACGGTGTGTTGTGTCTATGTATTGCACTGTTTGAACTGAAAGCTCTTTTTATCAGAAGGTTTGTCATATGTGAGCTTAACCATGTGTTACTTATAGTGTTGGTGGCCTCAGAACTTTGAAATACCAGAAATCACCAGCCTTAAGCTCATGGGTTCCACCCCCAACAACTGGCTTAATTTATACATTTTATGCTAAACCTATAATTACAAGATGTAACCAGAGGAGGCAATATTTTCTGTGCCCTAAGAGTGGTGAAATTTTAAACCCATTCTTTAAAACAGATTTATAGAATCATTATACCAAGTGGATAAAGAAACCTTCCTCCTATAGTGTTAGAGGAAGCCTTCATGCAAAGACATTGTCGACATAGCAACATTTAGAAATAAAAAGGGCACTAGAATTCCTAAAGTTTTCTACCTTTGAGGTTTTGACTGGCAGCCTGAACTGAAAATATACTAAATATAGCTTACTTCAACCTCTACAAACTTTTATGAGAGACACAAGTTCCAGTCTTTAAAGTTACAACAAACATGTTCCTGGTCCAACTGGTCAATATCAATTTTAATGCTTCACATGAGATGCCACCCATAGTTTGGTTGGGATTACGAATAGAATAGAATCCCTAGTGTCAAAATAATCTCTTCAGCCCAACAAGTCCACACCAGCCGTCCAAAGAGTAACCCACCCAGATCTATTCCCCTACCCTCTATTTACCCCTGACTAATGCCCTTTACCTACAATCCCTGAACACTATTGGGCAACTTAGCATGGCCAACTCACCTTACCTGCACATCTTTGGACTGTGGGAGGAAAGCGGAGCTCCCAGAGGAAACCTATGCAGACACAAGGAGAATGTGCAAATTCCATACAGACAGTCACCCAAGGCTGGAATCAGACCTGGGTGCTTGGCGCTGTGAGGCAGCAGTGCTAGCCAACGAGGCACCGTGCCACCCTGGTTGGCATGGACTGGTTGGACCAGTGCTGCATGGTAATATGACTCTATAACTCTTTGACCTGTAAACTTGACAATGATCTGCAAACAGAAATAAATTATGGTTTTAAAACTTAAATCCTTTGTCTGAATGAGAGAATGATTTGGAATAACAATTAAAGGTAATGACAGCAGTTGAGGGCAAAATGAATGCATGACTGAAGTATACAACTACAAGCTTAAGATAATGACCCAGCAGGAGTTACCGAACAATTGGTCACTCAAACACAGTAATGATGTTGATTGCATATTGGTTCAGTTTGAATTTATTTCTAATTGGCATAGATTAAATTACTGAAAATCTCAGCAGCTCTATTGTATGAGATGATCTTCAACTTCTGATGCCAAGGGGTTAAATTTAGATTTCTGTGTCTCTGAGAGGTGAAGATCAGTAATATAGCTCACTAGTTAATGATGGTCTGGTTTCAAACAATTTGTACGTTTGCTTTCTTAGCTCGCAAGCTGTTGGGCCTGTCATATTCTGTTAGACAATGAATTTGAGGGGAACTGAAATCTCAGCAGGGCTTGTGAATGATGTAACAGATGTGAGAGGTTTATCATAGCATGAGAATTCTGTGATGTGGCAGGAAACAGGAAGCATATCGTCAGATCAGACGATCACTCGTGTATTTCAGTAACAAGTAATTAGTGAAGCCAGTGCTGTGTGAATCCTTGATGAAAGTGAATCAGATCAAACATTTTGACGCTGACACAATATGACTTAATTCAGAATAATGAACAATTAAAGGAAATAATGGCATTGTTTTCAGTCACACTTGCGATATGTCTGGACAGAAGCTATATGGTATGAACCTAGAATTTCCTTTCACAATGATGTAATGATAGGCTCGAATTGGCAATACAAAATTAACTCAAATTCATCCAACTAATATTCCTATTGTCAAATATAAGTGTCAAATATAATTTAGGAAAGATGCAAGTCAGCAAATGTATCCTGTATAATAGTGTTAAAATAAATAGTCCAGCAATATTCCACATAGAATTATGTAGCTTTCAGTTTTACCTCTAAACATCGTTGCACTAGAATTAAGTAACTTTCATGATGAAATCCTAAATGATATGTATTTTGTAATAATCCAGATTTAGTAATAGTAATAGCTGTGAGGCTAACATTGCTGAGCATTCTAATGGGGTATGTGGGCTCAATCTTACTCCAAATCACTGAAGTGTCAATTTCAAGAGGTTTCATGATAGTGAACTATCTCATGCAAGTCTCTGCAGCTCACCTCATTATGTATATATTATGTCTTTACAGCACCTACTTGTGTTACCTTGCGCTCACCAAGAGTAGAGATATTTGCCCCTGCTGGGACCTCCCAGATTCCCTTTGTTGACACAGCTCTTCAAAGGCCAAGTGCTGCTTTGCCAGGAGCTACGTTAAAACCATAAGACCAAAAGATAACGGAGCGGAATTAGGCCATTCGGTCCACTGAGTCTGATCTACCATTCAATCATGCTTGATATGTTTTTCAATCCCATTGTATTACTTTCCCCTCAAGAATCTATTTATCTCTGTCTTAAATACTATTAATGACATGGCCTCCATAGCCCTCTGTGACAATGAGTTCCATAGATTATCCACCCTGTGGCTGAAGAAATCCCTCTTTGTTTCAGTTCTGAAGTGTCACCCCTAACACAGTGCACATAGTGGGAGAGAAATGGAAAAAGAAAAGATCTGAAGGCAAAACCAAAGCACAAGTGACATTTCATTGCAAATCCAACCTCGTATTTGTAAATGTATAGCTTTTGTACATCATCACCTCTCTGACTGGCTGTCATGACAGATGCAGCTTCAAGAATGAAGCTACACAGGTTCCCAATGTTAGTACTGTAACATCTTAGAACTAAAGGAGTGCTACTCTTTCTGAATGTGTAGCGTAACATCTCTACATTGTTTAATGTGGAACACCACATGTTAGAAAGACTTCATACTGTTGAAAAGATTAACTTTTATTGAACAAAAGGAAAAACAAAGAAAAACAAACAAAAGGAGCTGTATTTGCTTCTGGGATTAAACAGAAACCGCTTGTAGACAAATTTACTGGCAGTGAATGAACACTACAGCCAGTTCACATCTGTTTGAAGTGGATAAGAATGAAGAGCTCCCGCTCATTGTCCTCATCTTCCTCAAATACTGCTGCTATTCTCCCAGCTCCTCAGACTTCATCACATACCCTCTTTACCTGCTCCAATTGTGCTAGCATGCTCGGATTATGGCACAACATTTTTTTTGGGCTGTATTTCATTCCTCTGCATCTTCATACTACCGCAGCCACAACAATGGAGAACCTGTGCTGTGGCGAAATCCTTTGATCACAGTTCAGGTGAACCTAGATGGGAAATATCAGAAACAGAGCAGGTTCTTAAGTCATGCGAGCAGTCACCATTTGCAACACACACAAATGATTGTTTAGCATAGTCCTAGGTGCAAACATCTTCAGCTGCTTCATCAATGTGAAAGCCTATTATAATACCCTCTTCTTAGTGAGGGTTGGATCACAACCATTTTCCATTTTAATTGTGCATGAATATTTCGGATGAGAATGGAATTCAGTACAGAGTAGGTTTGGCAGAGCATCGCAATTAAGGGGTCTCCCTAAACTTCAAAGTTTCTCTTTTTTTTGCACTCCCTGCCGACTCCATCAGTACTGAGCATCGATGCTTTCTTATTCCAGTCCATCATTTTTGTCTTCCTCTCCAAACACTACCACTGAGCCCTAGGCCTACATCTTAACCATTGTGCTGGCTGTCAAGCCATTACTGAGACTGGTGTTTAATTTTAGTTCTTTGAGAATGTAACTAGCAGGGTGGTTGAAAGGGAAGCCAATTGATGGTGTCTATTTGGACTTCCCAAAGTATTTGATACGTTGCCACATGTAAAGTTACTACACAAGGTGAAAGCTGACAGTGTTAGGAATGCTATGTTATGTGGACAGAGAATTGATGATCAAACAGGATACAGAAAGCTGTGATAAATTGGTTATTTTCAACTTGGCAAACTATAACTAGTGGAATATCACATAGATACATAATGTGGCCAACACTAAAATGCAATCTACATCAATGAGTCCTCTTGGACACAAAGGAAGATTGTCATAGCTGTTGGAGGTCAGTCATCTCACCTCCAGGACATCTCTGCAGGAATTCCTCAGGATAGCGTCCTGGGTACAAACATCTTCAGCTACTTCATCAATGACCTTCCCCCATTGTAAAGTCAGAAGTAGGGTTGTTCATTAATGATTGCACAATGTTCAACACCATTCACAACTCCTCAGACACTGAAGCAGACACTGATGCAAAAAGATCTGACAAATTTCATGTTTGTGCTTACAAGTGGCAAATAGCATTCACAGCACACAAATGTCAGGCAATGACCATCTCCAATAAGGGATGATCTAACTAATGCTCCTTGACATTTTACTATCACTGAATTCTTCCGATGTCAACATCCTAGGAGTTACCATTGGCTGTAAACTCAACTGAGCTCACCATATAAACATGATGGCTGCAAGAGCAGGTCAAAGGCTAGGAACACTGCAGCGAGTAACTCAGCTCCTGACTTCCAAACTCCATCCACCATCTACAACGCACATGTCAGGCATGTGATGGAATACTCCCCACTTGCCTGCATGAGTGCAGCTCCAACAACATTCAAGAAGCTTGACACCATCCAGGACAAAACAGTCTACTTGATAGACATCACATCCACAAGCATCCACTCCCTCCACCACTGATGTTCAGTAGCAACAGTGTGTACTATCTACAATATACACTTCAAATATTTGCCAAAGACCCTTCTAAACCTATGAACACTTCCTTCCAGAAAGACAGGAGCAGCATATACATGGGATCACCACCACCACATGCAAGTTCCCTCAATCCACTTAATATCCTGACTTGGAAATACATTACCATTCCTTCACTGGGTCAAAACTATTTCCTCACTAATAGAATTACGCAAGAATCTAAAGCACATACTGCACCAGTTCAAAAGGCAACTCACTATCACCTTCTCAGAGAAGAAAGAGTAGCTTTACGAAGAAAGGTTGACCTCTACTCATGCAAGTTTAGAAAAAAAGGTAATATTTTTCAAACTATTATGAAGATATGTTATCTGAAATATTAATTTAGAATATCATTGTTTCAATATATATCCATACCTTTTGGAAGGAATACTATGGAAAGCAAACACGGAGAATGCCAGAGAAACTCAATATGTCTAGCAGCATCTGCCAAGAGAGGAACAGAGTTAATGTTTTGAGTCTGATATGACCCTTCTTCGGAACTTTGCAAAGCACACTGTTTGCTGCAGAGAAATTGTTTATGTTTCTCATCAGCACAAGTGGAGAGTTCCTAGAACTGAATTTGGAATCTGCCACTATTGTCTCCAGAAAATGTGACTTCAAACAGCCATAACTAATCCAGGAAGAAATGCCAGCACCAGCAGCTTGTATGGAAACTGATTTTGGCTACATTTGGATCATGCGTGAATAATTGTTTTTCGAAATTTAATTGCTGCTTGGCCCAAGTACTTTTAAGATAATATTTTGCAGAGTTCTATTTGTTTTTCAGACTTGGATATCATGGATTTCTGTTTGTTATTTTTAAAAAAATGATAATTGTATACATTTAACACAGTTTATCCTTTTCTTAATAAGGTTTACATTGTTGCTTGAGTAAGTTTGTTCATAAGCTCATTAGTTCATTATTTGTTAATGAAGGAGCCTGGCTGACTTGTTTCTGTTACTGAACTACACTAGCTCTCCAATTTTTACATTGTTTTTACATTCAATCTTTGTTTGATTCATGTAGGTGTGGGACAAGAAAATGAATGATTTGGAGGTACCGGTGTTGGACTGGGGTGGACAAAGTTAAAAATCTCACAACACCAGGTTATAGTCCAACAGGTTTATGTGGAAGCACTAGCTTTCAGAGCACCACTTCCCTTCATCAGGTTATTGTGGAGGGTAAGATCATGCTCACAGAATTTATAGCCAAAGGAGTCCCGTGTCATGGAGATGTGATGCAGTAAACAATCTTAGATTGAAACTGTCATCTTTTATAATGGGATGTGCTGGTTTCTTTCTTTGATCTGTAAATCACAGAACTTCTTTTAAATTACATTCTCAAGTTGTGATTTGGATGTGCTAGTGTTGGACTGGAATGAACAAAGTCAAAAATCACACAACACCAGGTTAGAGTCCAACTGGTTTATTTGGAAGCACTAGCTTTTGGAGTGTTGCTCCTTCATCAGGTGATTGACCACCAAATAAACCTGTTGGATTATAACCTGGTGTTGTTTGATTTTTTTTAACATTCTCATGTTAGCTGAGGTTTTTAAATAGGTGTGGAGTCTGTCTGTGTCCCAATGCTATGTTAGACTGACAAACCCTCTGTATCATTTACCCCGTCACATACCCCATCTCACTCACACATACACTTAACCAAGCTTACACAGACACACCATCTCGTGCACTCACACCCACAGACACAAACTCACATGAACACTCAATCTGTCACTCCTACATATGCACACATATAAGCTTATGGGGTGAACTTGCCCCTGCGGAACCACATTTCATCCTGCTCAAAAACTACATGAATCCATGTAAAACCCTGTAAAACAATACAGAGGGTTTGTCAGTCTGACATAGCACTGGGTCACAGACAGACTTCACACTTATTCTTTAAAAAGCTGAGCTAACTTGAGAATGTAATTTGAAAGAAGTTCTTGGATTTACAGATCAAAGAACAAAAACCAGTAAATCCCATTATAAAAAAGTTAAGTTTTAATCTAAGATTGTTTACTGTATCACATCTCCATGACACTGGGCTCCTTTGGCTATACATTCTGTGAGCATGATCTTAACCTCCACAACCACATGATGAAGGAGCAGCGCTCTGAAAGCTTGTGCTTCCAAATAAACCTGTTGGACAATAACCTGGTGTTGTTTGATTTTTAAATAAGACAATGAATAAGTTCACCCTTCCTGACCTGGTCTTATCAAAGCATATCAGATTCTGATCAGAAGCAACTAAATGGATGCTGAGAGAACTTTTCCCCTGATGGGAAATTTCTTGAACTAGGGGGCCACAGTTTAAAAGTGAGTGAATGTCCATTTAATACTAAGATAATGAGAAATGCATTCTTTCAGAGTGTTGCTGATCTTGCAATTTTCTTTCACACAGAGCACAGGGTACACAGATTTTGATTAACAAGAGAGTGAAAAGTTATAGTGGAGTGTGGGGATGCAGGCGGGAAAGCAGAGTTAGGGCTACAGTCCAAGTAGCAATTATCCTATTGAACAACAGAGCAAAGCTTAAAGAGACTATTTCCTACATTCTTATTTGCTTAATTTTTCTCTTCCAGATTCTCTTAATTCCACGTTATTCTGTTTCAATTTACTTCATTCTGTTTGACTCTATTTATATTATTTACTTTATATTTCCTGAATTAGAATACATCTCTCAGAGAAATTGATTTCAATTTGCTTGTTTAACGAGCCTTTCTGTTTATTCTTCCGATCATGGACAACACACATGCCCTGAAGAGGGAAGCATATTAACTAATACAATGGATTAAACCAAATTAGTGTCTAAAGCCCACAAACACGTTGTGAGTAGCTGTCAGTGAAGTGGCTGCTGAGGGCTGCTAATGCAAAATCCAAACACTGACTTTATTAATGGCAAGATTAAAGATAAATGCCTCAAAATGATTCATTCTTCCAACAATAAAGTCACTTTGAGTTAGAAAGTCACTTGCAATGTATATTTTTTCATTCATTTTTTGAGCTTAATCCCAGGATCAAATACCCACTTCAGTTGGGTTACTTGGTGAGAATAGACCCTATCAGGCAGGAACACAGGATTTGAATCCCTCAAATATGTGGAACTGGTCCCACCACAGTACATTAACAGCTTTGAGCAACCAGATGAAGTCTCCATTCTCACAAGATAATCCTTTGCCTTTGGCTGAGAACCAAGGTCTCTGAGTCCTGGTAGACTTTGTGGTCATCCCATTTTAGTGCAATTACAGCAGGAATCTATCAAAGCAGCTGAAGAATTTTGGCCTCATTGAACACTGTTACATTTCATAGCCTAAAATAATTTACAATAAAACATGATATATTATTTCCAAAAATGTTTTGTCACATGGAATAATTATCATGGGGATCTTGGCCATATGAGTATTGCAAAGTGATCTTTCTCATAAAGAGATATCTCTGGAGAGCATTCAGCTTTTTATATTTGTGTTCGCTTTTAAAACAGGGAACAACTTTATCTCATTCCCCATTCTTTCATCGGTACCTTCTAACTGTAGTCCCTTCAATATGTATTCTGTTCCCTTTTGACAGGTAGTTCTGAAATAGTTTACCCCACATTTCATGATCTTCATTTGCTCTGTGAAAAGCTATTTTCATTTCATCCTTAGCTCTTTTGTCAATCATCTCAAATGTGCCCTTTTGGTTTAACCCTATTGCCAGTTTAATTGTCTTAAATGTAAATCTTGCATGATTTTGAATACTTCAATTAAATCTCAGCTGAATCTTCTCTGCCTGAAAAGAACAATTGCAGCTTCTCTAGTTTCTCTCAGAAATCCTTCATCCCTTCTACCATACAAGTAGGAGGTTGGTTAGCTCAGTTGACCTGTTTATGATGCCAACAGGATGGGTTCAATTCCTGCACCATCTGAGATTTTTATGAACGTCTTTCCTTCTCACTGTCTCCACCCCCCCCCCCTCCCACGCCTGAGGATTGGTGACGCTCAACTTAAACCACCACCAGTCGTCTCTCTCTAATGAGAGAGCAGGATAAACATGATTTGACTTTTTTTTAATACGAGCAAACATTCTCTGCACATTTTCCAAAAATATGATGCCCTTCTTAAGTGTGGCATCTCTGAATTTGAGCCAATACCGAAGTTAAATCATAAACAGTGACTGAGAACTGAATATCCAAGGATTCACATCTTATTAAAAGGACAGGCAAATGGGCAAGTGACGAGGTTGCCTTGCTCATAAGAAGTTAATTGAAATCGAAAACAAGAAGGGATATAGGTCAGAAAAACAAGATGAGCATTTCAGAAAAAAGGAAAAGAGTTGTTGAAAGATTGAGATGGGGTAGTTGAATTAAGAGTTGATTTGTATGGAGTATAATTACTACAGTATTAGATTAAATGATCTGTTTTTGTGTTGTATACTCTGAGTAAGATAAAGTCAGAAATTTCATCTCTTCAGATGTAGTTATGTGAAAGATATGAGAAATGTTGACTTTATGGTTCACATGAGAGAGTCATGGTGATGAAAAAGATGCATTCAGGTGCTTAAAGATTACAATAAGGCATTTGATAAAGAACCAATGATAGCACATTAGAATCTCCTGACCTTGATCTATAAATGATAGGAAACTTTCATTGGGAACAAACTGTAGCTATAAAAGACAAGGCTGATCTTAGTGAAGTTGTGACAATTACAAGAGGGGTCAGATGGAGCCATGTTTTCTTGCGAGGTTTGTTCAACTTTTAAAATGAAAGCATTCTGAGAGAGATTGAAGATCTTCCTGTATTATGGGTAGGAGGCTGTAATCTTAATAATATATGATTGCTGACTCACATGAGACACTGTAAAAGATCTTGGATAGAGTAGTGAGTGACAGCGAGAGGAACAAGTTTAGCATAAATTGTAAGGAAAAAAAAATCTCTTAGTATCCAAAAAGAAAATTGTACAAGATTATAATGAAGAATTCAAAGACCAAACAGATAGACAATTTTCTTTCCCTGAGAAGTGTGTTAATATCAGACAAAAGGTGTGATCAAGAAATAAAAGAAAATATTTGAATGACCAATGATACATTTTACAAAGTGAGAAAGAGCAAGATCAAATTAGCCATAGATATAAATCTGAGAATATCAATACTGCATCACACCAATTTTAACACCTGGAACCAAGTGTTCAAAAAGCAGCAGAGTAATGTGGAGAAGAGTTGAGGTTGCAGAACTGTGGTTTTTGGGCAAAAAATGATTTACCTTGGAAAACTCACAACATCAATGAAATGATTCCAGCAAAATCTGAGAAAAATGATTCCAGCAAAATCTGAACAAGATGATTGCAGCAAAATCTGAGACCAAATGACTACTAGAAGAAGATAGAGACAGCCTGGTGCTAATGGGGAGAATGGTAAAGAGATCAAGTTGGGCAAAGCATGACTTTTTAAAGAGCTTCACCAACTAGATAATTGCATCAGGAATAAAAATATGATCCTCACCTCTTGAGCTAGACTAACATGGATGTCTATGGTTACCAATACACTCTCAGGACTTTGTACCAAAAAATAGAGGGAGAGATATTTTATGTAATTCATTTGGCATCACATTTAAGGGGAGGTGATGGCCGAGTGATATTAACACTAGATTGTTAACGTAGAGACCCATATAATGTTCTCGGGATCCAGGTTCAAATCCTGCCACTACCAATGGTGGAATTTGAATTGAACAAAAGTCTAGAATTAAGAGTCTCATGACAAATATGAATCCATTTCTGATTGTCAGGAAAAGCCCATCTGGTTCACTAATGTCCTTTAGGGAAGGAAGCTGCCATCCTAACCTGATCTAGTCTACATGTGATTCCAGACCCACAGCAATGTGGTTGACTATTAACTGCTCTCTGGGCAGATAGCGATGGGCAATAAATGCTGCCTGACCAGTTACTGACATTTAAGAAGAACTGGAAGCTTGTGCCTCGTGACTTCAGACCTTACTTCTCTCAATAATAATCGAGATAGAGTCCATATTGACTGGATGAATTTTCTATTTTGAGTTATGAATAAGAATATATGGTACCATTAAGTCCATAGTTCAAATGACAATATCACAAAATCAAAAGGCACAAATGTCACGTTAAGTCTAGAAGCAATGAGGAATTTGCAACAGCAACAGTATGTGATGGATGGCAGTTATAGGAAGGGGGGAAAGTCTCAGATACAGTCACATAGATGGGTTAACTCCAGGAAAGGTAAGAGAGGTAGTCAGCTAATAACAATTTGTGGCTATACCCATTTCAAAGAGGTATGTTGTTTTGGAAAATGTAGGGGGTGATGGATTATCAGTGGACCGTAGCACGAACAGCCAAATTTCTGGTATTGAGACTGGCTCTAATGCAATGAGGGGTAATTAGGGTTCCAAGAGATCAATTGTGTTAGGGGATTCTCTAGTCCGAGGTACAGACAGACGTTTCTGTGGCCAGCAGCAAACAGTCAAAATGGTGTGTTGCTTCCCTGGTGCCAAGATCAAGGATGTCTCAGAGAGGGTGCAGAATGTTCTCAAGGGGGAGAGGGGCCAGCAAGAGGTCATTGTCCACATTGGAACCAATGACATAGGAAGGGAAAAGGTTGAGATTCTAAAAGGAAAATACAGAGAGTTAGGTAGGAATTTAAAAAGGAGGTCCCCGAGAATAGTAATATCTGGATTACTCCCGGTGCTACGAGCTAGTGAGGGCAGGAATAGGAGGATAGAGCAGATGAATGGATGGCTGAGGAGCTGGTGAATAGAAGAAGGATTCACATATTTGGATCATTGGAATCTCTTTTGGGGTAGAAGTGACCTGTACAAGAAGGACGGATTGCACCTAAGTTGGAAGGGGACTAATATACTGGCAGGGAAATTTGCTAGAGCTGCTCGGGATGATTTAAACTAATAAGGTGGGAGATAGTGAGGAAAGAGATCAATCTGAGACTGGAACAGTTGAGAACAGAAGTGAATCAAATAATCAGGGCAGGCAGGGACAAGGTAGGACGAATAAATTAAACTGCATTTATTTCAATGCAAGAGGCCTAACCGGGAAGGCAGATGAACTCAGGGCATGGTTAGGAACATGGAACTGGGATATCATAGCAATTACGGAAACATGGCTCAGGGATGAGCAGGACTGGTAGCTTAATGTTCCAGGATACAAATGCTACAGGAAGGATAGGAAGGGAGGCAAAAGAGAAGGGGGAGTGGCATTTTTGATAAGAGATAGCATTACAGCTGTGCTGAGGGAGGATATTCCCGGAAATATATCCAGGGACGTTATTTGGGTGGAACTGAGAAATAAGAAAGGGATGATCATCTTATTGGGATTGTATTATAGACCTCCTAACAGTCAGAGGAAAATTGAGAAACAAACTTGTAAGGAGATCTCAGCTATCTGTAAGAATAATAGGGTGGTTATGGTAGGGGATTTTAACTTTCCAAACATCGACTGGGACTGCCACAGTGTTGAGGGTTTAGATGGAGAGGAATTTGTTAAGTGTGTCAAGAAATTTTTCTGATTCAGTATGTGGTTGGACTAACTAGAGAAGGTGCAAAATTTGACCTTCTCTTGGGAAATAAGGCAGGGCAGGTGACTGAGGTGTCAGTGGGGGAGTACTTTGGGGCCAGCGACCATAATTCTATTAGATTTAAAATAGTGATGTAAAAGGATAGACCAGATCTAAAAGTTGAAGTTCTAAATTGGTGAAAGGCCAATTTTGACGGTATTAGGCAAGAACTTTCGAAAGCTGATTGGAGCCAGATGTTTGCAGGTAAAGGGACAGCTGGAAAATGGGAAGCCTTCAGAAATGAGATAACAAGAATCCAGAGAAAGTATATTCCTGTCAGGGTGAAAGGGAAGGCTGGTAGGTATAGGGAATGCTGGATGACTAAAGAAATTGAGGGTTCGGTTAAGAAAAAGAAGGAAGCATATGTCAGGTATAGACAGGATAGATCGAGTGAATCCTTAGAGTATAAAGGAAGCAGGAGTATAATTAAGAGGGAAATCAGGAGGGCAAAACGGGGACATGAGATAGCTTTGGCAAATAGAATTAAGGAGAATCCAAAGGGTTTTTACAAATATATTAAGGACGAAACGGTAACTAGGGAGAGAATAGGGCCCCTCAAAGATCAGCAAGGCGGCCTTTGTGTGAAGCCACAGAAAATGGGGGAGATACTAAACGGTTATTTTGTGGAAAAGGGTATGGAAGATATAGAATGTAGGGAAATAGATGGTGACGCCTTGCAAAATGTCCATATGACAGAAGAGGAAGTACTGGATGTCTTGGAACGCATAGAGGTGGGTAAATCCCCAGGACCAGATCAGGTATACATTAAAACTATGTGGGAAGCTAGAGAAATGAATGCTGGGCCTCTTGCTGAGATATTTGTACCATCGATAGTCACAGGTGAGGTGCCGGAAGACTGGAGGTTAGCAAACGTGGTGCCACTGTTTAAGAAGGGTAGTAAGGACAAGTCAAGGAACTATAGACCATTGAGCCTGACATCAGTGGAGGGCAAGTTGTTGGAGGGAATCCTGAGGGACAGGATGTACATGTATTTGGAAAAGCAAGGACTGATTAGGGATCGTCAACATGGTTTTGTGCGTGGGAAATCATGTCTCACGAACTTGATTGAGTTTTTTGAAGAAGTAACAAAGAGGCTTGATGAGGGCAGAGCAGTAGATGTGATCTATATGGACTTCAGTAAGACGTTCGACAAGGTTCCCCATGGGAGACTGATTAGCAAGGTTAGATCTCATGGAATACAGGGAGAACTAGCCATTTGGATACAGAACTGGCTCAAAGGTAGAAGACAGAGGGTGGTGGTGGAGGGTTGTTTTTCAGACTGGAGGCCTGTGACCAGTGGAGTGCCATAAGCATCGGTGCTGGGTCCTCTACTTTTTGTCATTTACAGAAATGTTTTGGATGCGAGCATAAGAGGTACAGTTAGTAAGTTTGCAGATGACACCAAAATTGGAGGTGTAGTAAACAGCGAAAAGGGATACCTCAGATTACAATAGGATCTGGACCAGATGGGCCAATGGGCTGAGAAGTGGTAGATGGAGTTTAACTCAGATAAAGGTGAGGTGCTGCATTTTGGGAAAGCAAATCTTAGCAGGACTTATACACTTAATGGTAAGGTCCTAGGGAGTGTTGCTGAACAAAGAGACCCTGGAGTGCAGGTTCATAGCTCCTTGAAAGTGGAGTCGCAGGTAGATAGGATAGTGAAGAAGGCATTTGGTATGCTTTCCTTTATTGGTCAGAGTATTGAGTACAGGAGTTGGGAGGCCATGTTGCAGCTGTACAGGACATTGGTTAGGCCACTGTTGGAATGTTGGTGTAATTCTGGGCTCCTTCCTATCGGAAAGATGTGAAACTTGAAAGGGTACAGAAAAGATTTACAAGGATGTTGCCAGGGTTGGAGGATCTGAGCTACAGGGAGAGGCTGAACAGACTGGGGCTGTTTTCCCTGGAGTGTCAGAGGCTGAGGGATCACCTTGTAGAGGTCTACAAAATTATGAGGGGCATGGATAGGATAAATAGACAAAGTCTTTTCCCTGGGGTGAGGGAGTCTAGAAACTAGAGGGCATAGGTTTAGGGTGAGAGGGGAAAGATATAAAAGAGACCTAAGGGGCAGCTTTTTCACGCAGAGGGTGGTACGTGTATGGAATGAGCTGCCAGAGGAAGTGATGAAAGCTGGTACAATTGCAATATTTAAGAGGCATTTGAATGGGTATATGAATAGGAAGGGTTTGGAGGGATATGGGCCGGGTGCTGGCAGGTGGGACTAGATTGGGTTGGGATATCTGGTCAGCATGGACGGGTTGGACCGAAGGGTCTGTTTCTATGCTGTACGTCTCTATGACTCTATGACTCTCAGTCATTTTGCCACCACAAGAAGGTTTAAAGTGCACATAATATTTAAAAAGTTTGTATCCATTTTACCATGCAGAAATATCTGTTATGCACACATATAAAACTGATTGCCTAATGCCGAGTTATATTCTAGTCACACTGAGACTGCAACACTGTGAGAAGCTGCTATGGAGGCTGTTTGGTTGATGAATAGAATACCCATGCACGGTATAAACCTCTCAGTGTTAAAATTCCAAGGTAACATTGGTCGCTAATATCCATGGATCAAAGAAAAAGTCTTCCTTTGCTTCAGTTTTCCTATTACAGGTGTAAATTCATCTTAATATCAACTCATGGTTGGGATTTGTATGGACACCAACACATCACCCTTGCAAGCTCTGGCAATGTTTAGGTTGGTGTTCCAGCAAAGGGGCTTTTGTGGGATAAAACTATATTGAACAATAGTGCAGAAGTGCAAGCCATATGTATTCCCCAGTCCCCTGATCCAAATCACACCAAGAGCTCTCCTTTAATATGTACTCGATTGTCACACATGGACTGTTTGCTTTCTACTACTCAAGTTTCTCCTCCCTAGAATTGCAAGATACTGTTTCCTTGCAGATTCAGCTAAGAATCACAGCATGGATATTAAAATTAGGTCCTTAATTTAGCATTTAGCCAGATTTCAACATGCATTCTTGTTGCTCACCAATTTCCCTCACTTTGAGTGATCCCAGCCATAATAAGTTGGAAAGCCTCCTTTCTCCACCGGTCCCTCGATGCTCAGTTAAAGCATCAAATTTATATGATGTTATAAAATGCTAAAACAGCAAAGAAATTAACAAAGTTTTGGCATAAAGAGGATACAAAACTTCTTGTAAGCAATAAAAATATATTTTGTTTAAAACTGAAGGAAATAGTCAATGAAGGACAGTATGTCAACAATCTTGCTTTCAATTAGTTGTGTTATAAGTTTCAATGCACTCTCCTGGTTCTGAAGGAACTGTCAGCTTCTATTTAACTCTCATGAATGTCAATATCAATACAAGGCATTAATGTATTGGTGCCTTCTGTATTCAACGATGGACTGAATGTGATAGAATAATTGCAGGGAACTGATAAGCTGCATTGACGGCTGAACAGTGAATGATTCTGTTTGCAGAGTTCACATTTATGTGCTGTACAAGTCACCAGGGTACCTACAGTAGCAGCAACTGCAGCAGCATATGTACATCCTTCTTCGCAAATGTTGTGAACAAAAAACAATGGAAACCCACTTATGGTTAAAACTTAAACTATAGCGAAAAGTTGAAAGGACTTAAAGCATTCAGGAGATTTTTTTTCTGTGATTCTACTAAAGAAAGGAAATGAAGTGAAAACAATTGCCATGACATGTTCACTCACGCTGAAAATGTGCACCAGCGTAATGTTCTGATCATTAGCGCATAGCTGTCTGTTATTATAAGGAGCAAATATTCAAATAATTGGTCATGCTGGGTTGGCTTCAGTAGAAAACAAGCCCCTGTTGTAAATTGAAGTCATGATTTGTACTCAGTGAGTGTAATAATTGGCTCTTATATACAAACGGTCTTGGGTTGGTTTTTTGTAGATGGCAAGGAAACAAATCAATTACCTGGATAAAAGGCCTAATCCTGAAAAGATTTGCTGAATGGTTTCATCATTAACACTTTCATACATGCGCATTACTGAACATTTTCTGCTTGCATATGAATGATTTAAGTATAAAAACATACAGCAGAATCTATGCACACAGGGGCCCTACTTGCTTTAACTTCTTCAATTGTATCTTGTATTAAATCCCAATGATGGTCTGACAAAGTTCCAAGATGCAGTTCTTAACTTTTGTTTTGGAACTGAGAGATTATGCAGGGGCAGTATGAATACTAACTCTAGTTCCTGTATCTGAGACAAAGCAGTTTCTTTTTCACAAAAGACAGTTTTGGCAGAATAAATAAATGCTGGTTACTTTACTACAATCGCAGTTTGTTCAAGTATCACCTCCAAATAATTTATAGAATTCAGGAGTTCAGACTAAAACAAATGCAACAACAAATGTGACAGAAGAATTACACATGTCCTAGAATGACTACAGCAGAGATGGAGGCCATACTAGCACTCTTCAAGATGAACTCAGCTAGTCCCATTCCCTTGACCTTTTCCATCATCCTGATAATTCCTTCCCTTCAGATGCTTATCCACTTTTCTTCTAACCACTCACTGCTTAAAAACTAATTACTCATGTCGTTTCCGGTCCTAATGCCCATCATCTTGAATCAATGTCTTCTAGTTCTCAATCCTTTTGTCAACTGGAAATGTTTCTCTCTGACTATCCAATCTCCTCTCAACCTTCCCTTCTTATAGAGAACAACCATAGCATCTCCAAAAATTGCATTTATTATAACACACTTAACTTTAACAAGATGTCTACACTCCCTCATTGGATGTCCATGTTTTTCATGAGAATTGTCCAGAGATTCCTCCAGTTTCAGCATCAGTGTGAGTTGCCCATATTTACTTGATTAGCCCCACATCTGTTTTCTGAGCCTCAAATAATGAAGACATGTTAAAACATCCTCAAAAGAAGTATCAACTAATTTAACCCCTGCTTATGGTATTAATTTGACCTCTGGTGATGTACTTATTTTAGCTATCCACACACTCTGGGAAAATGTAATAATTTGTTTTTGCAACTGTTCAGTTTCTTTCACCTAACTAGGACTTTCGGTAACTATAGCTATAACTTTTACTCTGGTCAGATCATTACCTAGGAGGAAATCAATTCTGTTCACAGGTATGTTTTTAACAATTCTCATTCTTGTTGTTCTGGACAACAAGACACACTCAAACTGTGCTTTTCACAATGAAACTGGGATATCCTGTTAGTTAACACTTTTTGGTGTTTGTTACACTCTGTGGAGGCAAAATGGTTTCCTTCTTCAGTAATTTGATCCTTCTCCAGTGTTTGATTACCTCTTGTATATCTGAATATAGTTATGGGTATAGTTGCATCATTTAAAGAAAAAAGGGTTATTCTTCCTTTTGAAAAGAAATGCCCTTCAGTTCTCTCATAAACAGTGTAGGTAGAGTCATACAGTCATAGAGATGTACAGCACAGAAACAGGCCCTTCAGTCCAACTCATCCATGCCGACCAGATATCCCAAACCAATCTAGTCCCACTTGCCAGAACCTGGCCCATATGTTGCTAAATCCTTCCAATTCATATACCCATCCAGATGCCTTTTAAATGTTGCAATTGTTATAGCCTCCACCACATCTTCTGGCAGCTCGGTCCATACATGTACCCACCCTCTGCATGAAAACATTGACCCGTAGGTCTCTTTTATATCTTTCCCCTCTCACCCTAAACCTATGCCCTCTGGTTCTGGACTCCCCCACCCCAGGGAAAAGACTTTATCTATTTATCCTATCCATGCCCCTCATGATTTTATAAACCTCTATAAGGTCATCCCTCAACTTCCGACGCTCCAGGGAATACAGCCCCAGACTATTCAACCCTCTTACTATGGGCGGCACCGTGGCACAGTGGTTAGCACTGCTGCCTCACAGCGCCAGAGACCCGGGTTCAATTCCCACCTCAGGCGACTAACTGTGTGGAGTTTGCATGTCCTCCCCGTGTCTGCGTGGGTTTCCTCCCACAGTCCAAAGATGTGCAGGTCAGGTGAATTGGCCATGCTAAAATTGCCCGTAGTGTTAGGTAAGGGGTAAATGTAGGGGTATGGGTGGGTTGCGCTTCAGTGGGGCGGTGTGGACTTGTTGGGCTGAAGGGCCTGTTTCCACACTGTAAGTAATCTATAGCTCAAACCATTCAACCCTGGCAACATCCTTGCAAATCTTTTCTGAACTCTTTCAAGTTTCACAACATCCTTCCAAAAGGAAGGAGACCAGAATTGCATGCAATATTCCAAAAGTGGTCAAACCAATGTCCTGTATAGTCGCAATGTGACCTCCCAACTCCTGTACTCAATACTCTGACCAATAAAGGAAAGCATACCAAATGCCTTCTTCACTATCCTATCTACCTGCAACTCTACTTTCAAGGAGCTATGAACCTGCACTCCAAGGTCTCTTTGTTCAGCAACACTCCATAGGACCTTACCATTAAGTGTATAAGTCCTGCTAAGATTTGTTTTCCCAAAATGCTGCACCTCACATTTATCTAAATTAAACTCCGTCTGCCACTCCTCAGCTCATCTGATCAAGATCCCATTGTAATCTGAGGTAACCCTCTTCACTGTCCACTACACCTCCAATTTTGGTGTCATCTGCAAACTTACTAACTATATCTTTAATGCTCACATCCAAATCATTTATATAAATGATGAAAAGTAGAGGGCCTAAGCACCACAGGATGGGACCATTTGCCACAGCCGATGCACCGACTACGATTAGCCACTGCCCTTTGACCACCGAGGACGTTTAGCCACCGCCCATTGGCCACTGAAGATGATTCGCCACCATAAATAAGTCGTATATTTTGAATATTGGTGTATATAAAATTGTTGTTATATTGGTTAAGGTAGTGTTTGCATTGTTTCAGTAACAACTCTACAATAGACGTGGCAGTAGCCGAAGGGCACCTTTGTTTCCCCATGATATGTGGTCAGTCTATGAGACAACAATAAACGATGAACCCGCACAAATAATCACGCTGAAGCCGCTCATCGGAGAATCACGCAAATGGGGCGTGATTTATATATGGAACAGCTGATAGCGGGTTACCCACCACAAGTAAAGCTCAAAAAGTATCAAGATGCAGACGATAGAATAAAATAAATTGTTCTTGAATACGGCGAAAGAGATTGTTTGGAACATCTTAGAGGAATAGCTCATAACTATCAAATGAACTGAAATTTCATTGTTTAATATTAATGTGAGATTTTACTGCCATTATTAAGATTTTAAAAATATATTTCCTTTTTCTAGTTAAAGTTTGTAACTCATTATTATATAAAAACCAATAAAATGATATTTATTTTACCTCTTTTTCTTATCAATATGTCGTATGTAGTTGTATAAATAAAATGGACTGAGAAATATGAAAGAACAGGCGGGAGGGAAAACAATCAGTATATATATATATATATATTTCCTGTGGCGAATAGTCTCCAGTGGTCAAACGACCCCAGTGGAGAAACGCTGGTGGAGAACCGGCAGTGGCTAATCATCGGTGGCAAACCTGCGTGGCGAATTGTCACCAACCCCCAGCACCAATCCTCATGGCATACCACTGGTCACAGGCCTCCAGTCTTAAAAACAATGCTCCACTATGGCACTCTGTCTTCTACCTTTGAGCCAGTTCTGTATTCAAGTAGCTAGTTCTCCCTGTATTCCATGCGATCTAACTTTGCTAAGCAGTCTCCCATGGGGAACCTTGTCGAATGTCTTACTGAAGTCCATATATATCATGTCCATCACTCTGGCCTCATCAATCCTCTTTGTTACTTCTTCAAAAAACGCAAACAAGTTTGTGAGACAGGATTTCCCACGCACAAAACCACTTTGACTATCCCTAATCAGTCCTTGCCTTTCCAAATACACGTAAGTCCTGTCCCTCAGGATTCCCTCCAACAACTTGCCTACCAACAATGTCAGGCTCACTGGTCTATAGTTCCCTGGCTTGTCCTTACCACCTTTCTTAAACTGTGGCACCACATTTGCCAACCTCCAGTTTTCTGGCAGCTCACATGTGACTATTGATGATACAAATTTCTCAGCAAGAGGCCCAGCAATCACTTCTCTAGCTTCCCACATAGTTCTAGCGTATACCTGATCAGGTCCTGGAGATTTATCCACTTTTATGTGTTTCAAGACATCCAGCACTTCAGGAGAAGAGTGACAGTAATAGGGTGATTGTTATGGGAGACTTTAACTTTCCTGATATTGATTGGGAAAGCTATAGCTCAAGTTCGTTAGATGGGTCAGTGTTTGTGCAATGTGTGCAGGAGAGTTTCCTGACACAATATGTAGATAAGCCAACTAGAGGTGAGGCCATACTGGATTTGGTTCTGGGTAACGAACCAGGCCAGGTATTAGAACTAGAGGTAGGTGAGCACTTTGGGGACAGTGACCACAATTCGGTGATTTTTAGTCTCGTGATGGGGAGGGATAAGTGTGTACTACAGGGCAAGAGTTATAGCTGGGGGCAGGGAAATTATGATGCGTTGAGGCATGACTTAGGATGTGTGGATTGGAAAAGTAGATTCCAAGGCAAGAGCGTAATTGATATGTGGAACTTGTTCAAGGAGCAACTATTGAGTGTCCTTGATAAGTACGTACCTATCAGGCAGGGAGGAAAGGGTCGTGTGAAGGAGCCGTGGTTTAATAAGGAGTTGGAATCCCTTGTTAAATGGAAGAGGGCGGCCTTTGTAAAGATGAGGCGTGAAGGTTCAATAGGGGCGATTGAGAGTTATAAGGTAGCCCGGAAGGACCTGAAGAGAGAGCTAAGAGCAGCAAGGAGGGGACATGAAAGGTCCTTAGTTGGTAGGATTAGGGAAAACCCTAAGGCTTTCTATAGGTATGTTAGGAATAAAAGAATGACTAGGGAAGGAATAGGTCCAATCAAGGATAGTAATGGGAAGTTGCGTGTGGAGGCTGAAGAGATTGGGGAGGCGCTGAATGAATACTTTTCGTCAGTATTCACTCAGGAACAGGACATTGTTGTCGATATGAATACTGAGGCACGAATAAGTAGAATGGATGGCTTTGAGATATGTAGAGAAGAGGTGTTGGAAATTCTGGCAAGGGTGAAAATAGATAAGTCCCCTGGGCCTGATTGCATTTATCCTAGGATTCTCTGGGAAGCAAGGGAGGAGATTGCAGAGCCATTGGCCTTGATTTTTGTGTCCTCTTTGTCTACAGGAGTAGTGCCAGAGGACTGGAGGCTAGCAAACGTGGTTCCCTTGTTCAAGAAGGGGAGTAGGGATAATCCTAGTAACTATAGGCCAGTGAGTCTCACTTCTGTTGTGGGCAAAGTCTTAGAGAGAATTATAAGGGATAGGATTTATGCACATCTGGATAAGAATGATGTGATCAAGGATAGTCAGCATGGTTTTGTGAAGGGCAGGTCGTGCCTCACAAACCTTATTGAATTCTTTGAGAAGGTGACGAAGGAGGTAGATGAGGGGAAAGCGGTAGATGTAGTATATATGGATTTTAGTAAGGCGTTTGATAAGGTCCCCCATGGTAGGCTACTGCAGAAAATACAGAGATATGGCATTGAGGGTGAGTTGGAGGTTTGGATTAGGAATTGGCTCTCTGGAAGAAGACAGAGGGTAGTAGTTGATGGCAAAGATTCATCTTGGAGTGCCGTCACTAGTGGTGTTCCGCAAGGATCTGTTTTGGGACCATTGCTGTTTGTCATTTTTATAAATGACCTGGAGGAAGGGTTAGAAGGTTGGGTGAGCAAGTTTGCGGATGATACGAAAGTCGGAGGAGTTGTAGACAGTGAGGAAGGATATGGCAGGTTACAGCGGGATATAGAGAAGCTGCAGAGCTGGGCAGAAAGGTGGCAAATGGAGTTCAATGTAGCTAAGTGTGAAGTGATTCACTTTGGTAAGAGTAATAAAAAGATGGATTACTGGGCTAATGGTAGACTACTTGGTAGTGTGGAAGAGCAGAGGGATCTTGGTGTCCATGTACACAGATCTCTGAAAGTTGCCACCCAGGTAAATAGTGCAGTGAAGAAGGCATATGGCGTACTGGCTTTTATTGGTAGAGGAATTGAGTTCCGGAGTCCTGAGGTCATGCTGCAGTTGTATAAGACTCTGGTGCGGCCGCTTCTGGAATATTGTGTGCAGTTTTGGTCGCCATACTATAGGAAGGATGTGGAGGCACTGGAACGGGTGCAGAGGAAGTTTACCAGGATGTTGCCTGGTATGGTAGGAAGATCCTATGAGGAAAGGCTGAGGCACTTGGGGTTGTTTTCTTTGGAGAAAAGAAGGTTTAGGGGTGATTTGATAGAGGTGTACAAGATGATTAGGGGGTTAGATAGGGTTGACAGTGAGAACCTTTTTCCGCGTATGGAGTCAGCTATTACAAGGGGGCATAGCTTTAAATTAAGGGGGGGTAGATATAGGACTGATGTTAGGGGTAGGTTCTTCACTCAGCGAGTCGTAAGATCATGGAATGCCCTGCCAGTAGCAGTAGTGGACTCTCCCTCTTTATGGGTATTTAAGCGGGCATTGGATAGGTATATGGAGGATAGTGGGTTAGTGTAGGTTAGGTGGGCTTTGATCGGCGCAACATCGAGGGCCGAAGGGCCTGTACTGCGCTGTATTGTTCTATGTTCTATGTTCTATGTTCTATGTCACCATCTATTTCCCTACATTTTATATCTTCCATATCCTTTTCCACACTAAACACTGATGCAAAATACTCGTTTAGTATCTCCCCCATCTCCTGCGGCCTTGCTGATCTTTGAGGGTCCCTATTCTCTTTCTAGTTACCCTTTTGTCCTTAATGTATTTGTAAAAACCCTTTGGATTCTACTTAACTTTATTTGCCAAAGCCATCTCATGTTTCCTTTTTGCCCTCCTGATTTCCCTCTTAAGTGTCTCCTACTGCCTTTGTATTCTTCTAAGGATTCACTCGATCTATCCTGTCTATACCTGATTTATGCTTCCTTCTTTTTCTTAACCAAACCCTCAATTTCTTTCATCATCCAGCATTCCCTACATCTACTAGCCTTTCCTTGCACTCTGACAGGAATATACTGTCTCTGGATTCTCGTTATTTCATTTCTGAAGGCTTCCCATTTTCCAGCCGTCCTTTTACCAGTCCCCAATCAGCCTTTGAAAGTTCTTGCCTAATACCATCAAAATTGGCCTTTCTCCAATTTAGAACTTCAACTTTTAGATCTGGTCTATCCTTTTCCATCACTATTTTAAAACTAATACAATTATGGTCACTGGCCCCAAAGTGCTTCCCCACTGACACCTCAGTCACCTGCCCTGCCTTATTTCCCAAGTCTAGGTCAAGATTTGCATCTTCTCTAGTAAGTACATCCACACACTGAATCAGAAAATTGTCTTGTATGGATTTAACAAATTCCTCTCCATCTAAACCCTTAACACGATGGCAGTCTCAGTGTATGTTTGGAAAGACAAAATCCCCTTCTATAACCACCCTATTATTCTTACAGATAACTGAGATCTCCTTACACATTTGTTTCTCAACTTCCTGCTGACTATTTGGGGGTCTATAATACAATTCCAATAAGGTGATCATCCTTTTTGTTATTTCTTAGTTCCACACAAATATTGTCCCTGGCATTCTTGGAATATCCTCCCTCAGTACAGCTGTAATGCTATACCTTATCACAAACACCACTTCCCTTCCTCTCTTGCCCCCCTTTCTATCCTTCCTATTGCATTTGTATCCTGGAACATTAAGCTGCCAGTCCTGTCCATCCCTGAGCCATGTCTCTGCAATTGTTATGATATTCCAGTCTCATGTTCCTAACCATGCCCTGAGTTTATCTGCCTTCCCTGTTAGGCCTCTTGCATTAAAATAAATGCAGTTTAATTTATCAGTCCTACCTTGTTCTCTGCATGCCCTGTCTGTTTGACTCGCTTCATTTCCCAACTGTAGCAGTCTCAGATTGATCTCTTTCTTCACTATCTCCCTGGGTCCCACCCTCACGCCTTAATAGTTTTAATCCTCCTGAGCAGTTCTAGCAAATCTCCCTGCTTGCATATTAGTCCCCTTCCAATTCAAGTGCAATCCATCCTTCTTGTACAGTTCACTTCTCCCATGGAAGAGATTCCAATGATCCAAAATTGTGAACCCTTCTCCATCTGCTCTATCCTCCTATTCCTACCCTGACTGGCTCGAAGAACTGGGGGTAATCCAGATATTATTACTCTTGAGGACCTCCTTTTTAAATTCCTGCCTAACTCTCTATATTCTCCTTTCAGAATCTCATCCTTTTCCCTTCCTATGTCATTAATTCCAATGTGAGCAATGACCTCCTGCTGGATTCTCTCCCCCTTGAGAACATTCTGCACCCTATCTGAGACATACTTGATCCTTGCACCAGGGAGGCAACACACCATTCTGATCTTTCACTGCTGGCCACAGAAATGTCTGTCTGTGCCTCGGGATAGGGACTCCCCTAACACAATCAATCTCTTGGAATCTGACGTAACCCTTATTACATTAGAGCCAGTCTCAATACCAGAAACTTGGCTGTTCGTGTTACGTTCCCCTGAGAATCCATCAACCCCTTACATTTTCGCTCCTGCATTCACAGCAATGTTTACAAACAACCTTATAGCTGAACTTAAAGCTACAATTAGAACCATTGAATATTCCTTTACAAACCCATTTTTGGACTTACAATTAGGAGCCCACTGGGCTTCTCACATAACTTCCAGCATTCTGAACAAAAATGCCCTCTTTTGTTGCAATCAAAACCCTTAGGCCTTCTTTTTCCACTTTCAGAACCTACCCTTTTGATCTGTGAGTGAAATCTTGGGCCAAGGTCCTTTCTTAGCCTGGCTGCTTGCCCTCTTTTCACTCTCCCATCCTCTACCTTCTCCAATTATTGGAGTTACAGAAATAAAATATACATTTTAATGAATCAGCTCATAATTGTCAGCCATTACTGCTGCCTGTCAACCCTTTAGTCTTCAACATGGGTCAAATTAGGAAAGGTAATGAGATTTCAAATTCTTCCAAGAAAGTGATTTCTCTAAGGGATTTCCTCCTCATGCCAATATTCATCTGTCCAAATTACTTTGCTCTACATCTTCAAACTCAATAAAGGTTTTCCCAGGCTATCTCCTCAGGTTTCAAGACCTTTGCCTGTATGCTTCTGCAATTAAACCGTACATCGCCAGAATAGCCATTTTGCAGTCTCATAATCCACCGGAATCTCCATTTACATCCATAAACATCATGAGCTTTCCCAAGCTAACTTACTTTGCGTGGGTGACACTGAGATTTCCTTCAGCCTATGCACTTATCTGACTATTTTTACAAATGACACATTTCCTTTTCCTCATTATTTTTTTAGGGCTCGTGGAACTTCCTTTCCTTACTAGACTTTAGATTATAACTGGGGTTGACCATTACTTCCCTTGTTGATATCTGAATTCCTTTTTCTAACTGCACCATTCTCAGGTAGTATCCCCTATCACTCTCTCTCTTTCCTATTTTTCCCTTGCTTTCTCATTTTCTTTCCTCTCCAAAATACTTACTCCTTACCATTCCATTTTCTCTGAAATTCAAGTTCAATGTTTCTCATCTCCATCTTCTACTTTTAAATTCCTTTTCAATTTAAAGCTGTGTCTTTTTTAAAAAATCAAGATCAAGCTTCTTTAACTGTAATTGAATCCTTGCTAACTCAGCTGACTTGCCATTCTTTATATCTAATCCCTCTTGTTATTCCACCAGTACCAGATTCTTTGCCAATATTTCAATTATTCCTGCCCCGTTAACTCTGGCAGCCAATTACACCTCTCATTCATTTACTAATGCCAACAGTCTGGCTTTTGCTACTTCTTGTAAATCCATCAGGATGGTTGTAGATATTTCCAAAGCCATCTTGACATGAAAAATGTAGGGTGTACTTATCTTGGAGTCCACACAACATGAACTGTAGCCAGATTTGAAAACACTGTTCACAGTCATGCAAAAATTAGAGACAGGCCAAAGATTGAGAAATCTTTAGAAATCAGCTAAGGATGACTAAATAAATGGATAAAAAATAAAATAAAGAAGAAAGCAAGCAAAATTTATAAAATCTGACAGCAAAAGCTTTTACAAGAGTATAAAAAGGGAAACAGTAGCTATAGCAATCATCCATCCCCTAGACAACAAGACTAAGAAATTTGTAATGGAAAACAGGAAAATGATAGGGACTTTGAACAAGGACCTTTTTATCTCTATCTCCATACTAAAAGACCCGCAGAGCATCACACGATTAGTACAACAATAAGCATTGGAAGGGCTGGAGGAACTTTAAACATTCATGCTAATTAGAATAAAATTATTAGTAAAATTCATGGGACAACAAGGTTTCATGTACCTTTTGTTGTGCCTCACTGAGGTAGCACACTTGAAGTCAAGACTGCTTTTCCTGGCATCATCAGAAACTTTAAAAGCGTTAAAAAGTAAACAGAATTCCCCAATTTATCTGTCTTTTAGAACAAGGTTGACAGAAGGTAAAGGCCAGGTTTCTGTACTTAACATGAATTACTATTAAATACAAATAATTCTAGTCCATATTAACAGTCAGCTTATATCACAGCTTGTTAAAAGATTATAAACTCTTTCTCTGCACATACATCCAGAAAGACAAATCCATAGGTGTTATGGGATGTGGTAAGGTGCTCACTGGGATGGTAAGCCTATTTACAGTGTCCACTGAGATGGTCCTTTTAGCTTGTCAGCATGCATTGCTCCTTGATTCTCCTTCTCCAAATACTTTCAATTGCTTGGAGAAGGTACAAGGTAGCTTGTCCACAACAAATCTCTTGTTTGTGGGTAAAGAGCCATTCTGAGGCACTAAGAGCAATTGCTGAGGGGAAATACAACCTGGTTATCTTCAGACTTAAAATGTCATTTACTGCAGAGCCAAATTCATTCCTTTTCCTTTAGAGGTTTGATGATCTCTGCCAAAACATTCCCACCCCAGCTAGTTCAGCCACTTGGCAGCCAATCACATAGTTGTTGCCAGGCAGAAGACCTTTGTCATTGATGATGGTCACTATTCCACAGAATAATCAGCTACTTTTTGCCAACCAAAGCTTAATTTGTACTTACCTCTTGGCTTCAGCTTATCTTCAAACTAGGCTTCTACAAGAAATGATCATGTAATTCACATCAGTTTGCTTACTTTCATAAAGTGTAACAATTCTTCAAAAATACATGTTTTTTAAAATAGGTTTTTTTTATCCCAATTTAGTCCACAAACAAAAATACAGAATAATATAGTTATACTGATTTTACACCTGGATCCGATGACCTAGACCCACAAGTCTTAAAAGGTTTAGCGTCAAAATTCCTGAGTATCTGGAATGTTTGTATGCATTCAAAATCTGAAAATGTAGTACCTCTATTTAAAAAAGTCAGAGAAATTGAAAGCAGGAAATTGTGGCCAGCTTGTCAAAAGGCTGCCTTTGGAAATGCTATAATAGAGTATTAAGGAAGAAGTAGCAGGGCATCTTAAAAATCATAATACAATCAGGCAGAACCAACACAATTTCATGAAAGGGAATTGTGTCTAACTTATTAGAGTTCCCGAAGAATGTAACCATCAGGATAGTAAAGGACAACATGTATAAAGGTAATTAGCCATTTCCCATTGGAGTCAATAGGCATCTTTTTCTTCTGGAGAGAGAGACACGTGATGATATAGCTTGAAGAATACCAGACAGCTTGACAAAAAAGGGTTAAGGCAAGAAAGTAGGCCAATGGAGAATCAACATATTTAGTGTATTTGTGTTGGGAATATATGCTTGCATAAAATAGGTACATTTAAGGGAAAAAAATGGGGAAGAAAAAACTAACCAAAACTTTCAAAGAAATAAGAGATAGAGTTTTTTGCCTTAATTACTGGAAATTCCAACTCTGAGAAAGCTAGGGGCCTCTGTGTTGATAGAAGCAAACCATCCTGACTTTAGATTCTGTTTTATAAACCCAGGGTTTACGCAAGAATACAGAGGAACCTCGATTATCCGAATGAGATGGGCAGGCACTATTTCGTTCGGATAATTGATTATTCTGTTAATTGATTCAAAGCCTCTCCTCTGGGGCTCAGAGTTTTCTGACCTTTCCTTTCTCCTCGCTCTGTCTCCTTGCTCCCTCTCTCCGTCTCAGGGTTGTTTCTGAGCAGAGACACACTTGTGTGTAAGGGACCTGCAGCATTGCTGAAGCCAACCCCCTCCCCGGCCCCCCCACCCTGGCCCCCCCATCAGTTCAATGGGATTGACTCAGTGAGCACTTGCTACATCCATTCCCCGTTCAGGAGACTAGGCAGCTGCATACTGTGCAGGAGCCCCGCTCCCTCGTCCACCCCCACCCCCGCCCCCGTCCACTCCCCAACCCCGCCCCCGTCCACCCCCCAATCCTGTCTCCACACATGCCCCCCGTCAGCCCTCCAACGCCATCCAACACTGTCCCCCATCCGCCCCGATCCACTGACCACCCCCCATGTCCGTGCCCTCGTATGCCCTACTCCCTGCCCCCCTCAGCTCCCGTGAGCACCCCCATCCACCCCCATCAGCCCCCCACCCCATCTCTGGGGCAGGCAGAATGGATACCAACAGTAAGACTGGTGCTGCCTTTGAAAGCTGAGACTCAAAATAGTGCGTGCGTGCACACACACACAAATACACATGCACACGCACACACACACACCGGCAACCTTTTGACAGGTTCCACTTTTGCCCTGTACAGGACAATGTTGGAGAGATCATCTGGGAAAGGGAGGTTTTGGGTACCCCCCCATGCAGAACTCCAGGGAAAGTGTGGGGAGAGAGAGAGGGCGGGCGGTCAGTCATTTGGAGACGGTGCCTGGGCTCCCATCGATGTCCAGGACCGTTCTCAGCAACATTTCAGTAAGCCGCGTTCACTTTTAATCACTTTAAACAAAAGACGTGATCAGTGCTGGAAACACCTCTTTGATGTAACGTTTCTATCGGGACGTTGAGATCTTCTTTAGATAATCCGAAATTCGGATAATTGATATTCGGATAATCGAGGTTCCTCTGTATACCTCAGAAAGTGGAACCTTTCTTCTGAAATCCTCCATTTTTCTTGGTGGATGTTTCTCAGAACTTGATAGGACCTTCAAATAGTATTACGTCTGAATATATTGTGAAACCTGAAAAGCTTGACTGTGATTGTGTTCTTAAGATTTGAATCTAAGTTGACTACAATCAGAACTGGGCACCTTCTTGCTGTCTATTCAACATTGTCAGCAGGAAGTCTAATGGTTGTGGGCAGTCATCATCGTCTATTCTTTGTTTCCATACACTTGGCTTAGAGGAGTTGTCCTTCCTTTTTTATATTAAGAGAAAACATAGTCTCTTTAGAGACTTGTCTTTTTGTTTGCGCAAACATGTTTATGTTTCTGATTGAGTAGATATAGTTTCAATTCCGTATTGTGGCTGATCACCAGTGTTTGTCACTCGCTTTAAGAATCAGTTTTGTTTACAATAAATAAATTGTTTTGAGTTAATGAAAGAAGTCTGGTGAATGTTTTCTTTTACACTGGACAGTTGTACAAAAGAAAAGCAGTTATGGTAGTTGGATCAACATGTTAGGTGAATGGCACAATTGGTGAAGTAATGGGATTTGGCAATCAATGAATTCCTTGCACCACAGTTGTAACATCTGCATTTCTAAAAAGATTTTATAAAAGTTTATTACTTATGGTGATGGGACTGATACATGAGCATAGACAAAGGTTTTGACTAACTAATAAGAAGCATATGTTTAGATAGTTCTTTATTTAACAAGCTGTAAATAGTGGAGCCCCACATGGGCTAGTGCTGGCATTAGTTATTTATGGGTGAAAGTGAGGACTGCAGATGTTGGAGATTAGAGTCAAGATTAGAGTGGTGCTGGAAATGCATAGCAGGTCAGGCAGTATCCAAGAAGCAGGAAAATCGACGTTTCGGGCAGGAGCCCTTCATCAGGGCATCAGCTATTTATGGACTGCCTAATGCCATGGATTAAGGTAGGGCAGTTAAATTTGCCAGTGATGATCTTTTGTTCTTGAACATTTCCTAGCTCCACAAGCTCAATCTGGGACAAAGTGTCCTTGACAGTCAACTGCCGATTTAGAGTGCTGGGCTGTCTTGGGAAGTGAGCCAATAGCTATAGAACAGAAGTGGAGACTGTGAGCTGTGGATGCAGGCTGGATGCAAGTCCTGACCCTGTGCACTGACATAGTACTGCAGTTTAATTTTGTCTTTGGATGAAATCAAAATGTTCCTTCTACAGCCAGATGTTACACTCCCCTCCTCTTTACGTACTCCTCATGTCCTGTCCATGCCAATCCAATAGTACCCAATATCCTCTATGCTTTCATTTTCCCCTTTATTCAGCTCAATTAGCCCTCATAACCTCATCCCAACCTATAGTTCTTTACCCACCCAACTGTCGCTTTATAGCAACAATGCTAACTTATGCCCCTGTACCCATTATCCTTTGCTTTTGGAGTTCATATGCCAATTCAGTGCCAAGTCATGGAAACCCCTGATCCCATCATTTGCCCTCCACTTTCCATGCCAGCTTATTTAGTATCAACAGTGGGCAAGCCTCAGGATCCATGCAGACATAGGTATGCGCTTATGGATGATATAGTTATTCTAAAAAAAAATTCTAATTTATTGAAAAATATCAGTATGTTGAGATTCTTTCAACAAAGCTCTTGTGAAAACAAACATTTGTTTTGTTTTGCTGGTCTTTGATAGGTTTGACAACTCCTTGGCAGCCTTTACAAATCTATAACAGCTGTGGTGATTCCAATGGACTTGTGCAATCTTAGCCAAGTTCTAGTTTATGTGTTGCAATCCCAAACGATACCTGGCATTCTCTCCAAGTGTGCCTGACACCCCAAGAACACCTGACTCCACCTTCTAAGGTGATCGAGAACCATATCCCCAGGAGTACCTTACTTCTCGAAAGGAGGACCCTGGCTAATCTAAACAAATGTACTAATTTGGAGATGCTCTGAATTGATTTGCACTGCATAAGATTACAGGCAGCAGGAGGTATCAAAATCCAATTGAACTGAAGCCATGTGTCCATTTAATTGACCAGCTATTGCACATAATCTGTTACTGTGTGAATCCAGAATTTTTGTAGACCCACCCCAGCAAAAATAGGGAATAACATGCATGGGGGAAGACTTTCCACTTCTTAAGAAATTTTTGACATTTTGATTGGAACGAGCTCAACTCTCCTGAGCCAAAGCATTTGAGAAGTCACGTAGATAGGTTACGTGAGTCAGCTAAAATTTGGCCAAAAGAATGCAATTTGGAAAATACGTGGTTGTCCACTTTGGCAAGAAGAATAGAAAAGCGTAATAATTTTTAAATTGAGAAAGACTGCAGATCTGACTGTTTCCATATGTAAATCATGGAGGTGTTTTGAATTAATTCAGATGTCACTGGCTAGACCAGCATTTATTACCCATCCCAAATTGTCCGGAGGGCAGTTGAGTGCCAACCACATTGCACGCATGGTGCAGCAAGTAAATGGGAAGGTAAATGGAGTATTGTTCTTTATCCACAGGGATTATAAAAGTAGAGGCAATTTGCAACAACAGTGCAAGGTATTGCTGAGACAATACCTAGAGTAGTGTGCACAATTTTTATCTCCTTACTTAAGTAGGTATATAATTCAATCAAAAGCAATTTGGGGAATGATCACTAGGATGGTTCCTGGGAGGGAGGTTTATTGTGAGGAAAGGTTTTGCAAGTTGAACCAATACTTATTTGAGTTTAGAAGAATGAGATGGGATCCTTATTGATGCATATATGGCTCAGTGGATGTACATCTAAGTAAATGCTGAGAGGATGCTTCATGCCTTGGAGGAACTTGGAACAAGGGATCACAGTTTAAAAAGAAGAGACCTTCTGTTTAAAAGTGAGATGACAAAAGACGTGGACAAATGAGAGTTAATAGTGCAGGATGAACAATAAATGCAGGCCTGACCAGTGATGTCCATATCCCATGAACAAATAAACAAAAGTGTAGTCAATGCTGAGGAAATTGAAACATAGGCTGAGGGGTGACCTTATAGAGGTTTACAAAATCATGAGGAGCGTGGGTAGGACAAATAGACAAAGTCTTTTCCCTGGGGTCGGGGAGTCCAGAACTAGAGAGCATAGGTTTAGGGTGAGAGGGGAAAGATATAAAAGAGACCTAAGGGGCAACTTTTTCACACAGAGGGTGGTACGTGTATGGAATGAGCTGGCAGAGGATGTGGTGAAGGCTGGTACAATTGCAACACTTAAGAGGCAGACAGAATTGAGCAAATGGATTCTGTACGTAAAGACAACTGGTGAACAATGACATCTTGATTGATTCCAGTTCAGGTGGCCATGACTTGTGTGGGTCCCGTCCATCGGGAACAATGAGACTGTGAAGAGACACTGTCTCTGTGTCTCTTTCCTGTGAGTTGATACCAGAAAGTCTCCCGTAATGCGAGCTAGCCTCTTCCAAGCTTCTCTGCAAATACACTGTTGAAGACATAATTAAAAACTTCCGGAGACATCAAACATTTGAATTCTCAATGAGTAAATGACAATCAGTGTGTAAGCAATCCTATGTCAACATTAGATACTTGAAAGGAATCAAATGCAAGCAACAGATTTAGACTGGGGACATCAAACTGTGCTTCCCTTTTTTGCTTTTTCCCGTGAATAATATTCCTGTCTTGTCTTTGTGCGTCTTCTGTTTGTTAAGGTCAAAAGAGGTAGAAGATGTAGAATTTAAAGAGTTCCAAGTTAGCAGTTCATAGATCCTTTTTTTTGCCATTGGTCAAAGACAATGTATTCACAATAAACATTTACTTTCTTCTTACAGGCACAAACCTGGTGAGCATTTTCTATGAACTTGCGATTGTCAACCGGGAACTTAGGGAATTTGAATAGCTTGACTAAATGTTTTCATATTTGTGATGACTCTCAGAAGATTGGGTTTCATTTCCAATGCATAACCTTGATAAATTGTGATATTTGACATCTGAAGCCACCACCCACCTGCCCCCCTACCTTCCACCAACCTGCCATCATAAGCCCCTCATCCACTGGCACCCTGTTCCTCACTCACCTACCACTCTGCTCTCTTCACCCACCTAACACCCTGCACCCTTTACCCACCTGCCATGCTTCCCCTCACCCACCTGCCACCCTAACTCAACCTCCCATCCCGACTTCATTGGACAACCTAGCCTTCACTCATCTGCCACTTGTACTGTCTGCATGGGCCACCCTATCTCCCACATCCTGCTTCCCTGCTCTCTTTACATAAAAAACCACTCTCAGAAGCTGTCTGAATGGCTGCATGATCTTTAAATATTAGAATCCAGGAATTTATGTAAAAGAAAGGGTTTGGTTTCAATCCAAACCCACCTCTCAGCCTGGGCTGGACTGCCTCATCTGGTAAAGCTCCTTGCATAAACATGCACAAGGGGAATTCCTCCAAAGGTAAATGTAGTTTTTAAAGTAAGTTTTAATTATAATTGCCTTTACAATATAATTCACTGTTATGATATAAATTACTATAAAAATATGTATCATTTTATGATCGCATTGTTGAAGCTTGTTTCATAAACTATTTTTGTTTAATATTGAAAAGGGAATGGGTCTGGGTGGGTTGCGCTTCAGCGGATCGATATGGAATTGTTGGGCCGAAGGGCCTGTTTCCACAGTTTAAGTAATCATCGGTGGCACAGTGGTTAGCACTGCTGCCTCACAGCACCAGAGACCCAGGTTCAATTCCCGGCTCAGGTGACTGACTGTGTGGAGTTTGCACATTCTCCCTGTGTCTGTGTGGGTTTCCTCCGGGAGCTCCAGTTTCCTCCCACAGTCCAAAAATGTTCAGATTTGGTGAATTGGCCATGCTAAATTGCCTGTGGTGTTAGGTGCAGGAGTGTGGGCTGGTTGGGCTGAAGGGTCTGTTTCCACACTGTAAGTAATCTAATCTAATTATTGAGACAGAATGGAGTTGGATCATTGTATAGCTATACTTTTGAAAAATGATCATCAAAACATCTATTACTTCTGTAGACATCATTTCCAAAACCCTGGGATGTAGTTCCATGGGAATTACATGCCATTTTATTTCTCGAAGACACTTTTTGAACTAAAGAAGTATCTTGCAGTTCCTCACATATCCAAGCCCTTTGATTCTCCATTATTTCTGAGAGTTCTTTTAGTATTTTCCTCTCTGAAAACTGGCATGATGTGTTTGTTTAGTTCTGTTGCCATGTCCTTATTCCCCATGATAAATACACATTTCCTTCTGATAATCTTTATTGTATTACATGCCTATAGAACATTTGATAGTTATTTTTATTTTCTTACTAGTTTGTCATCATATTTTCTTTTCTGTTTCTTAATCTTTCTGTCAACCCTCCTTTGCAGAATACTATAATGTTCTACATCCACAGGTGTAGTTTTAATTTTTTTGGCAACTTTTATGTCTTTTTCTGTGATCTAACATAAGCCTTGATTATTTCACTAACTATATTTGGATAGTCTCCTGCAGATTTCAGAAATAATTGTGTTATAAATTATGGATTACTTCTTTAAATGTCAGCTGTTAACTGTTTACCAACATAACTTTCAATGTAGTTCCAAATCCATCTTAGCCAATTTGCTCCCCATATCTTTAATTCCCTTTGTTGAAATTCAAGACCCCCTTGAATTATATCACTCTAAAACACAACATTCTATCTTATTATGATGACTTCTCAAAAAAATATTACAACAAGGTTATTAATTAGCCATTTTACACAGCACAATACTAGATCGAAAATAATCTGTCGCTTAGTTAATTCCTCAATGTACAGCTCTAGAAAACCATCTCACATGCATTCCAAGACTATGTCCTGCACCATGTAAGTACTAATTCAGTTTAGTCTTCATCTAGATTGAAATCCCTCAATGATGATTTTAAAACCCTTGTTTCACATACCTATAATTTTCTGAATTCCATTGTAACTTAAATTATCATTGCTGTTTACTGGCCACTAGTGTTCAAATTGGTTTCTGCGGCATCACAGCATTGGAATGATCTGCCATTCAATATAGGCAGGTAGTTCAGGCACTGCTCTGAGACAGTGGAAATCACATCATTGTGTATAAATTTGCTATCTTTTTTTCTCTTTCTTTAGACTTTCATAGGATGTGAACATCACTGGCTAGGCCAACATTTATGATGATGATAGGACAGTAGAATTTGTGCTCCCACCCTATCACTCCATCAGTGTTCTTGAAGTTACCTTCAGGCAGCCAGCTCAACATGCGAAGCCAAGATTGAGAACATTTGGAAACTAACCTTTTCAGTCCTTTGCTCCCCAGATCATCCTCAAAGCCTATTTACTATGTTTGCAATTGAAAGTTGGTGGTCTTCAACCAGAATGCTGCAACTACAAATACATTGTAGTAGGAGAGACAAAGACTCATACAATGGGTAGTGAGGGAGGCTTGGAGGCCTTAATTGACACCAGAGCAGTCCAGCAGGAAGCATTCTCTGAGCACATTGATTATGTGCTTGAATACTTCTTGTGTCTATGTGGCTTTCTCTATAGGCCTGCTGAGCATATTGCTGGGGGGGTGAATCATCCTTTGTTACTCAGTGGTCAACATTATTAGGCAGCTTGCACACAAAAGTGTTGCAAAGTGAAGAGATGATGGATCTTGCCAGGATATCTACTTGCATTGCATATTTGTTTTTGTGTGGGTGCACAGCAAATGCATATCGAAAGCCTTTTTGGTTTTGAAAGTAGCACAGCTCATATGAAGTGCATACAAAACAATGGGCTGACACCCTGGACAATGAGAAAGCCAGCAAACTGAACTAACACATGTGGTGATTCCACATACTTGTCTCTGGCAAGAAAGAATGTGATGAGGCTACTTCTCTTTAGAAAGAAAGCATCAGTAAACTCCCTTTAGCAACAGTGCACTGCAGATTGTGACTGGTTGCTTTCCCCTCATGTAGCAACCTGGCGAAAGCCAGAGCCATAAAAGGAAAATGACAAAGTTGCCGTTTTATTTTAAAATATATAAAGTGGATGCTGCTGGTTCTTCGATATCACTCTCAGTTCAGTGCTGCCTTGATATCAAAGGCTATTACTCTCAGCTGACTTCTTGAGTTCAACTGTTTGGCCCAGTTTTGAACAAAGGCTGTAATGAAGCAAGCAGCTGGCCACAGTGGAACTCAGACTGAGCAGGTTATTGCTGGTCATGACCTCTTCCATGCCTTTGCTGATGACTAAGAGTAAACTATTTGGGCAGCAATTAGTTGGGTTGAATTGTCCTACTTCTGTGGGCAGGACATATGTGTGCAATTTTCCAATTTGTCCTGTAGAGCCCAGTGTTGTAAATATACTGGAAAACCCTGGCTAAGGGCTCAGCTAGTTCTGGAACATATCTTTAGTACTATTGCTGGAACATTGCCAGTCTGTAGTCTTTTTGCAATATTCAGTGCAGTCTTCCAGTTCTTGATACCAGTTGGGGTGAATTGATTTGACTGAAGATTGATGTCTATGAAGCTGGGGATCTTAACAGCCAAAGGTACTGTGGCCCTTACTTTGAATTTTGGTAGCATTTACGGCTAAACCAGTTTTCCATCCTCCATGTTGAATTAAAGCATTGATCTTCACAAAAGTCCATGTCAGAAAATTGTGGTCGAATGAACTTTTGCTGAGAGCACTTATTTCTCTCCTTGTCTTCCTGTGTATGATCTTTCTTTATTCTCTGAATCATGCACATTTAAAAGGAAGACTTATCAGGACTTTTCACATCTGAAAACAACTTGTTTCAGTACAACCAACATCAGCCACTCCACTCTTGCACACTATATTGAAATTTTGGGAATGAATTGCTGAACCCAAAATGGCATGGATTTTGCTCCACATTTATGCCATTGTACAAGGTACAGATAGAATAAAGCACAAAGGGATGTCACCTTTATGTTCTTCAGACAGTTTTAACACAATGAACTGCTTCAGATGCACTTGTATGTGAAAAAAAAACACCAGCCCTCTGGGTTTCCAGATGCAGCTGAATCAATGGTTTTATCATCCCCTGTATCAGGCAGTCAAACTTAATACCTATAAAATAAGATTAAACAATTCCGTTGTGGGATATATTGTTACATTAATCAAAATTAAAACTTGGAAACCTATGATTGAATTTTGTGAAAGAGGAATTTTGCTTAGCAAGCAACTTTAAGCTGAAATAACCTCAATGAGTAATGGCATTAAAATTTCAAATCATGGAACTTTGATAGCTGCTGTGGTTTTTGCTTTCCTTCTGTACAGATTTCTATAGATTTATTTTAAAGCTAAAGTTAAACTAAGTTTTTTTTTGATCTTCTTAATTAACTTTTTATATTTGATCATATCCTTCACCCAATTTATTCTTTGATAAAGCATCATAGAGTTTTACAGCATGGAAAGAGGTCGTTCGGCCCATTGTGTCTCCACCTGTCATCAAGTATCTATCAACTCGAGTGCCATTTCCAGCTCTTGACCCATAGCTTTGCATGCTATGATATTTCAAGTGCTCATCTAAATGTTTCTTAAATGTTGCGATGGTTTGCACCCTTTTAGACAGTGAGTTCCAGATACCCACCAATCACCTGGTGAAAACCTCTCAATTAAATCTCCTGTAAACATCCTGCCCTTTACTTTAAACCTATACTCACTGGTTATTGATCCTTCTACATAGGAAAAGATTCTTCCAATCTGTTCTCTGTATACCTGTCATATTTTTGTGTATCTCAACCAGCTCCCCTCTCAGTCTGATATCTTTTCACAGCTGAAATGTTCCAGGCCAGGTAACGCTCTATTGAATCTCCTTTACAATCTCTCCTTTATAATCACATCCTTTCTGTAATGTGACCACCAAAACTACATTCTGTACTCCAGCCGTAGGATAATTAATACACAGTACAGCTTCAGCATAATGTCTCTACTTTTGTATTCAATGCCTTGACGAATAAAGTCAAAGATCCCATATGCCATCTTAATTACCTTATCTACCTGTCCTGTTAACTTCAAGGATCTGTGGACATACACACCAAGATCCCTCTGATTCCCTGCACTTCTTAGCATCCTGCCATTCAATATGTACTCTCTTGCCTTGTTGGTCTCCCCAAAATGCATCACCATTTCAGGATTAAATTCCATTTGTCACTTTTCAACTATCTGATTAGCCTGCCTATATCATTCTGCAGTCTGAGGCTTTCCTCCTCATAATTTACCTCACTACCTATTTTTGTGTTATTTGCAAACTCACTGATCAAATTTCCTACATTCATGTCTAGACCATTAGTGCACACAACTAAGGGCAAGGAACCCAACACTGAAACCTGTGGTGAAGAACTGATGAAGGGCTTATGCCCGAAATATTGATTCTCCTGCTCCTCAGATGCTGCCTGACCTGCTGTGCTTTTCCAGTGCCACACTTTTTGATTTTCTGAACCATAATACAATGGTTTCCAGTCACAAAATCACCCTTTGACCAGCATCTTCTGCTTCCTGACACAAAACCAATTTTGGATCCAATTCACCAAAGTACACTAGATCCCATGGCCTTTTACCCTTTGGACTGACCTCTAAAGAGACACTTTGTCAAAAGCCTTCTTGAAGTCCATGTAGACTATCTTAACTGCACTACCCTCATCGACACCTCCTCAAAAATCTTAATCAATGCTTTGATGGTTTCTCCTTGACAAAACCATGCTAACTATACTTGATTAATTCTTGCCTCTCCATTGGAGATTCATTCTGTCCCTCAGAAATGTTTCCAAAGGTTTTACCTACAACTGATATTAGATTCATTCTCATATAGTTCCCTAATTTATCCTTACAACCCTTCTTGAATAATGTTATCACATTCGCATTCCCCTAATCCTCTAGCACCTATCCCATGTCCAGAGAGGATTTGAAAGTTAAAGACTGGGGGCCTGCAATCTTCTCCCATACCCCCCACACCAGTCTGGGATGCATCTCATCTGGAGCTGGCCTCTCTGAAGCCCACTAAAACCACTCTTCCCTCTCAGTTGAACTTTTTCAAATATATCACAGTCCTCTTGCCCAATTTTTCTATACCTTCATTGCCCTTCTCTACAGTGAGCACAGATACAAAGGAATAATTTAAAAGCTCACCTATTTCTCAGGGTACATTGACAGTTTCCCACTTTTTTTATCCCTAATAGACTCCATCATTTCCAAGTTATTCTAAGGCCCCATAATGATATATACCGGGGGAGGTTCCCCTCACCATGTCAGCCTCCCTCCTGTTAGTTAGCTGGCTCTGCTTAATTTTTCAGGCAATGGCCCTTTAATTGCTATGAACTATCCTTTCGATCCACCTGCTTCATAGAGCTGCTGGGTATTTGGAGACTGGATGCTCTCCAGGCTCGCATGCCAAGCTAAAGCAGTTGTCCTTGCTAGTGCTGCAGTTAAGGCAGGAGGTAGTGGTCAGTAATGGACCCACATATGGACCTAAGTCCAAACTCTTGCTGAGGCCAGGTTAACCAGCCCCAGTGAGGCATGGAGTGGTAGTGAGGGACATCGTGGAAAGACAAAACTGTTGTAGTGACCTCTGATTAATACAAGGATCCACTAGTCAGAAGTACTAAACTTGCTGGGCAACATATTAGACAGAGTCATCTTCCACCAATTGTTATATTAGAGTGGCAGCAGGATGAGATCATTAATTGGACAATTGATGACCACTTAAAGGCAGGTGATCAAGCTGATGACTCCTCTGTGGATGAAATGGTAGGTACAGGGGCATTTGGGCCCACCATATACCGTCTATAGTGCCTTGCTCTAATTTATCTATTTTCCCACTCAGTGTAGCATGTAAAATTCAGACCTTTATTTTTCTTTGGCCTATTCAAGAGTTTGTTAGAGTGATTTGTTTTTGACTGACTGTTCCACTAAGAGCATCATAATATGTACAGTCTGTCCTAATCCATATCCATATGTCACCTATGTAGCAAATGTTCCAACTTAAGTAATTGGACAGCTAGATTCCAAACTAATTTTCCATCCTCTTATTCATAATTTGTCAATGTTAGCACTGTTCTACTGTCCAGCTGAGATCAGTTAAGACAGTCTGCTGATAGAACCTATGACCAACTCTCACATCATATGGAGCTCTAATTTTCATTTTTGTATGTATTAGTCACATTCCTTGGTGATGATACAAATTCTGTTAAGCAGATTTTAGTCTTGGCTAACAAAACTGTTATTCCTCTCTCAATTTATTTAGTTATCCTTTCTACTTCATTCTTTGTTTCCCACCATACTCTATCTGCCATTTTACTTACTAGTTAACTCTTCATTGATTACTTCTTTAGTCAATGGTTGCTTCTATCTGTTTAGTATTTTCTCTTCTCATAGCTTCCTTTTCCTTCCTGGATATCAATGTTGTTTTTGTTTTGGACAAAGATGTGTAACCTTGAATGTGAGGTATAATGTTGGCAGCAAAAATATCTGTTGATCCCACACATATATCAGTTCCACTTTCTTCAAGGGAATTCATATCCAGTCAAGACTAAATTGAGATAAATTTTAACAGCTAAAAATTTTTTTGAACGCCTAAAGCATACTTTGGATCATAAAATATTAATTAGGATGAGCACAATCATACATCAGCTTTACTCTAAGCCAAATAAACTCTCCAAGATGTATTCCTCAATTAACCAGTATTTGTAAGATTCAAGACAGATATTAAGTTGGGTGACAGTCTATTGTTGTTTGTTGATATTTTTCCTCAGACTTTAAGATAAGCATTTCTTAAATACTTTCATAATAAACTTGGAAAAACCTTTTTATATTAGACTTAACCTTAGTGCAACCTGTGTGGGAGCAAGTCCCTGTACACTTAGCAATCCAAATATACAAAGATTGGATTGCCAATTGTTTTAAGTGGGATGATTGAATTTATTTGCGCATATGTAAGATTTGCAGACTTCATTGAACTCACCAGGAAAATCAGAGTGAGAAGAGAATTGGATTTAAACAACCGAATAAATGATAGACAATGTTTTCCAACCACGAAGTGTAATTACGGGATGTCTCATTGGAGACAAAGGTGATCCACTGAAGTTCTGGTCGTGGCCACCATTAGGACCCCAGACACTGATGCCCATGGAAGTTACAATAGATAACATCTGACCACCAGAGCTGTCACTGAGCTAGTAATCGAGACACTGCTGAAGTGGATTATGTACCTTGACAGATCTACAGTGTACACCAGGCTGGTATGCAGAAAGTTAGTTGCCTGCTGCACCTTGCACAGCATGGCACAGCAGTGAGGACTGCAAGTTCAGGAAGAAGATGCTGACTGCCTCTTCTTTAGAGAAGGATCGGGAGCAATTTGAGGCACAGGAAGTGAAAGAACATGATGTGGAAGAAGGTGATGTCTAGCCACACTCACAGCTACAGGATACCTGCAATAGTCTGATTCAGGCACAGTTCCCCTCAGCTGTTACAGTGCATCAGTCTGATAGCCAAATTTTCAGCCAGAACTCCCCTACCTGCTATCCTAGCATAGGGAGATCCCACAGTTAACATAGACATCTTTTATAGACATCCATTGTCTATCAGTAACTATTTATTCACAAAGCAGATTACTTACCAGCCAGCAAAAATGTAGTAAATAGAGACCTTTCATTGTATAGAAAAATCGAACGGAAGAATAATGGTCTAATAGTGTTAAAAATTCATATTTATGCCCTTCTGTCAGTACAATTCCTGCCTCTTCCTTTTTGGACTACTCCTACATGGTGCACCTCTTGTAGCTTCAGCAGAGGTAGAGATAGGCTGCTCAAATGCTTTTGTCTTTTTGGGTTTAAGCCAATAAGCTCACCACCAAAGAACAACCATCCTGACTTGGAAATATATCAGTGTTCCTTCACTGTAGCTGGGGTCAATATCCAGGAATTCCTTGTGGATCTACTTACAGCATATGGACTACAGTGGTGCAAGAAGGCAGTTCACCATCATCTTCTTAAGGGCATCAAGGGATAGGGCAATAAATGCTGGGTCACTCAGTGACACCCATATCCTAGGAGTGAATTATACAAAACCTGCACCCATAAAGAGCAAACTCAGTAATGAACAGGAAGCAGCAAACTGACGTCAAGTTGAGAGCAGGCAAGAAGTTCTTTACATTGAGCAGAGTTCTCATTATCCTGTCCTTGTTAAGCATCTTTGCTCTCATGACAAACTCATGTTTTCCTATTTGCACTGAGCTGGAGAGCACTTTGCTGCATTTAAGTGAGTGGTGAATGGTCAAGGTCCAATTATCATGGATCCTGTTTATGGTGACATTCTGACTGTGCAGGCTAGTGGTAAGGGCCAAGATACATTGACTTGACTTTGTACCAGATGATTCTTACTGGTCGATACTCTAATCATGGATATTATAGTCATCACGGTGTCTGAGACAGCATGGTGCTTGTTAAAGATAGCCTTTTCTAATCTTTGTCCATTCATAGACAGCACAGCTGGCAAGGTTGGCAGGGGACCTCATACACAATTGGTGCTGATCCACCAGGATAGTTGATGCCCCTGAAGCACAACATCATTTTCTAGCAATGTTTGGTGTGTCCTGTGCCCTCTTTATTTTCTCCACTGGTGCCCTATTGACACAACTCATTCTTATTTTGTGTGAGAAACAATGTGAGAGAGAGAGAGCACTGACCTGTCTTGCCAGTCGAGCTGATGGATGGTGTGAATGTGTCCTTAAAATGCATCCTCAGAATGAGTGAGCATTTCTCAGGAGTCTTCACCCTGCTCCAGCTTCACCATCACCTTCAGAATGGTTGAGGGGCCTGTGGAAGATGAAAGGCATGATTTATAATTGTCAACCTAAATCTGTGCTCCTTATCTTTGTGTTTTTAACATGCTTCAATTGCTGCTGACACCAATTCTACATGAATGAGTGTTGCATTTAAATCTGCCACCAAATAATTGGAAATTCCCATCTCTCTGACAGCCAGTGATGTTGAGACTCAGCTTATGTTCAGAAACTCCCTCTCAGCAGCTAGCAGTTATGGAAATGGCTGGAGAGTCACTTTTGCTTCTCTGCCTCTTCCTGGTATTCTGTGTTCTCTTCTACTATGAACAGGGAAAGGAAACTGATGAGTGAGAGTGCTGGTGATTAGTTAAATAACTTGTAAATGATAAATGAGTGCCACTGACACTCACCCTTTATGTAATGTAATGTCAAGTGATGGATAGCCATTTGGGGGTGTGAAGAGTGCCATGGCACCTGCAGAATATGTTTATGTGAGGAATAATGTGTTGGAGGAGACCTGGGAGTGCTAATTCAGTCTCTAAACTTCTTATGGCACCATTTCCAGGAGTGTTGCACCATACTGTGTGACTGGTTCTTTGCTTTCTTGTTCTCTGAATTATATTTCTTCCTCACATCTAAAAGGAAACAAACCTCCATGCAATCCCAAAAACTTGCAGTTTCAATCTACAGAGGCATCAGTGGCACATATTGTTGACTTCCTTTTTTGCGGTTGCATTGCTGCAAATTATTGTTGTACTGTGGGAAGTGGTTACTGTGGTTGTAATAGTTCACTGCTACCAATGCTGAGTCTAAGATCCTGTTCCATTTTCAGTGACACAGTCTGGACCACTAGAGAGTCTGAAAAAGTAGAGGCACTTGGCTTATTAAACAAAGTCTAGATTATTGAATGAGATGGACAGTTAGCATTCACTATTGATGCATTATTATGATTACAGGTCGCTCTGCTATTATGCATGTTTTGTCAACTCAAATTCACTGTAATACAATTGACGAATTGAAGACGATTTTTCTAAAGCACAAACTTTTAAAATGTGTGTTGGCTGTAACGCAATTATATCGTTAATACTTTAAGCACTGTTTCTAAATCACAATTTTTCAATAATGTGGGGGTGCACAAGAACGCAACCATTGTGTTATAGAAGAAGTGACTGTATTAGAATCCACGATATCATGTTGACTTCAATCAGAATTTTCTAGAAGACTATTTATGACTCTGCCCAAAGTTAGTGTGATATCACCTGGTTAGATTGAACTAATTCATTAACATTGGCACTTTCAGTGCCATTGCCTTATAGAATTGTTATCACACTTTAAAACAGCCTCCAAATGCTTGGTTTTATCTCAGTGGTCCTTTTAAGTAGTTCAAATGAAATAGATTAAAACAGGCTGTCATCATACATGTTCATGCTAATAGAACTGAAAGCCTTCATGTCATGTGCAAGGAGAGTGGCTATGTTAAAAAGCCACCAACAAATGTGTTGCTGAAATGTCTGCCATCCCCATGCACTGCCAGACTCCTTCTTGACATCAAATTGAAAAGTTAAAATTCAGCCCAATATGAGTTCAGCAAACATCGAGAGCAGGCTAATTACAATGTTGAACTCCTTTATATCACTTTGACAATGGCTCTGGATTTCATTTAACATCAGCACCACCTACTGCGCCAATAAAGATGTCATGAAATCCCACTGAATCGATTGTTGTGTGACCTCTCCAAGTGAGATTGCCAAATGAGTCTCAACTTGACTGGTGCAGGGGGATGTATATGAATCTATGCTCATGGGATCTGGTTTGAGGATTTTCCCCAATCTATTCACTAAAGAACCAACAACAGCTGCCAAACAGAAAATACTTTTCCCCGTCTGACTGGATTGGACCCAAAGTTCAACTGATGAAAAGACCCCACTGTGATATTAGATTGCCTGAGGGCTCATGTATGATGCAGAATGAGTCTAAACAGTGAATTTCTTCCACATAAGAGACTGGATAACTAGAGTGTTACCTCATCTCATGCCTTATTACCAAATATGGGATTAGCCAGACTGTGGCTTTTGCACTTCAGGGATCACTCTGTACATTGTCAGAAGCACAGAGTACATTTTAAATTTATTTGTGCTATCCCTCATAACTAAGTACTTACAGACACTACTTATGGTGTGAGTTGACTAGACCTATCCCCAAGGAAACATCTAATCACAGCACTTTTGACTCTGCTACAGTCTAGCCTTATAATACTCATAAGGGTGAATAATTGGATGCAGGTTGCATGGTTGAAAAGAGTTATTTATTGGCAACACATATTATCCTTAGTGGATACAAAGAGATAGAACATTATTTCTCTTGAGCCATTATTAGAAAATAATTTTTTCATTTTGAGCAAGTTTCAAGCATGACACACGTCTGTCAGCCATAATTGTTCTTCATTCTAACAAGCACCTTGTCTTGTTCCCTGAATCTTGCAATTAACATATTCCTTATTATTGGACTACAGTTCATTGTCCTGTAATGCATGTTTGTCAATGCAATTTGGCTGAATCGAGATTGGTGAATTGGAGAGCGATTTTTTAAAAAAAAACTCAAAACTCCCGTGGGCTATTACATGATTCTGTCCCCCGCACTGGGTGCCATTGTGCACGGTGGACTGGGCTCGTGTTGACATCACCTGGTCGGTCGGCTTGTGTGCTTTATGGGGAAATGTTTCCTGAAAGGTACAGTGTATTACTCAGTAATTTCCAGTCCTCGTTTTTGGAATCTCGCTATGTTCTCCATGAATATGGAAGGACAAGAATGCAATTCAGCATTGTATTGTAACTCAGCAAACTCAAAAGTTACCTTTCAGTGTTTCAGGATAAATTGTTAAATTAATCATATGATTTCATTAAAATATCCGATTTTAACACTGACTTAGACTGTGCTATCACTTGTGTTAGTCTAACAACTATTTTTCTTTCGACTTTTACTGATTAGTTTTGGCGGACTGCCTCTAACTCTGTGTTTCTCATAGGCTCCGTTAATTCGATCGTGCGATTTTTTATAATGCAAGATCGCACGAGAATGCAACTATTGCGCTATAGAGAAACAGACTGTATTACCAGACATTCAATATGGCTACAGGAAGCTTGTGATGAGGTTACACTAATGCAAAATGTTCTAGAATGCAATTTCATGTCCACACTATTTATATTATATTAATTTATTTATTTGTATCATTATTCATTTATTAGACAAGAGAGACAAAGTTTATGGACTGTAGGTGGGAAAGCAGATTTGAAATCATAACCAGATCAGCCACAATCTTATTAAATAATGGCACAGGCTCAATGGGCTGAATGGCCTACTCCTCATGGATCCTATGTTCCTATGTATTGGAAATATAAACTAATGCTGCTTAAAATGTACAAAATACAGATTTTTTTTTCTAACAACTTACCAACAGCTGTACATGGTTTTAGTGAGAAATGTGAGGTCCGATGATTAGTCTTTAATCATAAAGTGAATAACATGAAGCAAGAAATGGTTTATTTCACAAGTATGTTACAAGGTTTCCTTTTCCTTGGGAAAATGCGATAAAAGGCCATTGATGGAAAATCCTATTTAAGCAGCATGACAAAAGGATAGAACAATTGTTTTGAAGCAGAATTACATGGAACATGGACATGTATAGTCAAGGTGAAATCATGAATTGCTTGCATGAATTTCTGTTTTGCAGCAACTTGCCAAAGTTATTTTGTCAACACAGTCATCTCAACAATTACCAACTAGAAAGACAAATGCAGCAAATGATACCATTATGTGCAAACTTCTCTCAAAAATCACAAACCATCCTGACTTGGATGAACTGGATGTTCCTGGCAGTCATGCTAATAGCACTATAGATATTACTACATTACATGCTGCAATTTAAGTGGGTACCAGCCTTTCAAGGACATTTAGGAATAGGTAACAATACATACTTTGCTAGTGACATCCACATCTCATGAATGAATGAAAAAAGATGCATTTCCACTATTGAAAACCAGCTCCATCACTGTTTCCAGTCATGCTAAATAGTAGAAAAGCTAAATACAAAAAGGAATGGGATGAAGAGCACAACTAGGAAATGACAAATATATTGATGCATAGGAAATGCAGTGATTAAGATAAAAACCTGTCTTCAGTCAAGAATCAGAGACAGAAATGCAACAGAGAGGAAATCCTGACATATTAGAGGTGTAGAGATAAAGGTATTGATATCCCAGGGAGACTGATGTAACGGATAGAAGAGAGGCAGTGATGTATCAGTGATGCAAGGATAGCAGCACTGAGAGTCAGGGCTACAGACATTGATGTATTGGAGGCAGAGTAACATTAAGCAAGTTGGGTATTTGGACAGAAAGGTGAGTGGTTGCGAGATCCAGAAGAATGGGTTAAAATATGAATGGATTTAATTCAGCGCTATTGATATGTCAGTAGGAGGACACAAGCAAAGAATAGTATATCTGGTGCTTCTGATTACCAAGAGGAAGGTTCAGCAATACATCATTGGTAATTCTATTGTTGGAATAAGAAAACATTGCAGAACTTATAATGAAAAGAGAAAGAGCAGGATTTCCTTATTCTACTAAACTTTCAGCAATTTTCTGGCAGCTCTTGATAGCAGGAAATATGTGTGATAATATTGGATTGAATGTGGGTAAGTATTGCACTAAAGCAAGACTTCTGAGGGCTGGTGGAGTGTGATGTTGTGAGCAACATTATTCTAATTCCACTTTGGAATTTAATTTGAATCATAAGCAGATGGTTCTGGAAATAGGTTCACTCGCTGAACTGCAAGGTTCATTTTCAGGCGTTTTGTCAACATACTAGGTAACATCTTCAGTCAGCCTCCAGACTTTCCTGCTTTCTATTTATATGTTTGGGTTCCTTTGGATTGGTGATGTCATTTCCTGTGGTGATGTCATTTCCTATGGTGATGTCATTTCCTGTTCTTTTTCTCAGCTGGTGGTAAATCTGGTCCAAGTCAATATGTTTGTTGACAGATATAAATAGAAAGCAGGAATCATCAGCAGTGCTTCGTCCGGAGGCTCACTGAAGATGTGTCCTAGTACGGTGACGAAACATCTGAAAATGAACATTGCACCTCAATTTGCCTCAAACTGAATGTCTTGGATTATCTAAATTCATTGATGTTTTGTAGGTAAATGTCAAGGCTAAAATTTATGATCCATCCCTAACTGACCTTGAGAGTCTTGAACTTTATAGCTACTGTATGTAAGTAGCTGGTCTTCAGGACAATAGTGAAATCCTCCAGAATATTGATGGTGGTCATTCAACAATAATCTCACTGAGTATCAAAGGGAGAGGTGAATAGATTCAGTCTTGTTAGTGGTGGTCATGTCCTGGCAGCATTTGTAGTATTCATTTGACCTTTGGTGATGGACCTAATTGAACCAGCTCTAGCCATAATGCATGATGAAAATAAATCTGGATCTTTTTCACATGATTTCTCCATCTCTTTAACCTCACTCAGACTTTCTGTGATTACAGATGAGGCTGTAATTTTCACTCCAACCAAACCACTACCTAAGATTTAGTCAACTTGCTCCATGAGCAATTTCTTAACAATTCCTACTACCAATGTTCTCAATATCAAAGCACATACTAAGTGGACTGGTACAAAGGAAATATAACATATTCCCCACTTATTGATAACTTGGTTTTCAATGCACTATCTGTAAGATACAAGTGCTGATTTTTTTTTGTAACAAGTTCTAACTTATGTTTTGTTTTGCCACAAAGCTTAACGAATCCTCTTGATCTATCATACCAAATGTGTCACATCAATTACCTACCCAATTACCCAATGGTGTCTCTCAGCTCTGATTGTGGCTTCAGCTAATGATATACCATTCCCAGAACAACATGCTAATCACGTATTCAAAGGTACAAACTACACTTTTGCCATCTTCAAAAGCCCATTGTACATTGTCAATCTGAAGCTTCCCTGCATGATTCCTGACATGTAACCTGGATTTTACAGAAAGTCAGCACTCCACTATGCAGATGGTGTTCCAGAAGTCCTACAAGATGGATTCATACTGATGTGGGATTTCCTCTGATCTCAGGATGAGCAGTGTAAGCCACGAGATCAGACCATGCCAGTCTGACTGTAGTTGCTTTCCTGGGTTAGTGCAGTCTTACTCTCTGGAGGAATACCTAAAAGTGTAGGAAGAAAACCAATCCCCTTCTCCACTCTGCCAGTGTAAGTATCATCATCTTTGTTGGTGATATCTCACCTTGACCTTCTCTCCATTCCTGTACCCACTTCTCACCAAGGCTCATGCTCCACCATTCTCACAACTGCATTCAACACTTTTCCTCACTTGAGGTCACCCAAACCCCTGACTCCACTAACCTTTTGGGCTCTCTGCGCTGCCTATTCAATCACTTAGGACACATCCCAACCAAAAGCAACAGCTGTGCAACCCACTTTCAACTCCGATAAGACCTGCCTCTTTTATTCCATGAGGGAAATAGCCCACTTTAGATGGCATAAGTTATTTCTGACTGTTCTTTTGATTTAGTGATGGTGCCATGATGTTTTCTGCAGAGCAATGTTCAGTATTTGACTCAATAGCTGATTGGTGGATCGAGAACGTTTTAGTTTAAATAATTCTTTCCTTAGAGACCACTGGTTTTCTTTTTTGCTTTTTCACTCACAGGAAGAGTGATGGTCAGAGATGTTTTTTGTTTGCAGATTTCTTTACATGCACTCCATTTACAGGTCGATAACAAACTGCAGCTGAGCCAAAGAGTCCTGGTGTCAATCTGTCTCACAAAGAATCTACCTCACTGTCCTGAAGATGAATATTGTCAAGTCCAAGTAGAGTATATACCACACAATCCCACTTGACCTCCAAACTGCAGCAAACAAAAAACACCGCAATACTTTTTTGGTGTGTAGCAGGGCCCAACTTCCATTTTCCAGTTCATAGCCTGAAAAGGAAATTACATGGGTCTTTACACTGTGCTCATCTAACTCCAGCCTCTTAACCATTCCCAATTTTAAGATCTCATCATAGGTTTCCATTTATCAATTGCACCGGCCTCAAGCACTAAACCTCTCTGTTTCTTTACCATACTTTTCCACCATTCTTTAGAATATCGTTGACAGATGTTTTGGTCTTCATTCCTTAGTGGTACATGCTGTCATGTCAGATTGTATCATTTAAAGTCTCTATCACCTGTCTTGGGATGTTTATTATGTTAAGAGTGCAATGTAAGTACACGTTGCTTTGTTATACTTACAATCCATTACATCATGGATTGCTACAAGTTACCCTTGCACAAACATGTTGTGATTGTCTTGTGTCCACATCTACCTCCACTATTGCTCCTGTGAAGGTGTTTGATATTAGCTACATGTGGGGAGGAATCTGCCACACTTTAGCTGAGGGCACTTGAGATGGTCAACAAAGATTCCTCTAGCTCTCAAGAACCTGACTACAGGCTGTTGGGTCTGAGGCCTCAACAATGACTAACCACCTACAAATATATGTCTGGTCTTCCGTATCCCTCTGGGGTAGAGAATTTCAGACATCCACTATCATCTAAAGAAAAGAAATTCTCATCTTGGCCCGAAGTGGCCCGAACTTTGAACTTGTATCCATTTTTTCTAGACTCTCCAACCAGGGGAATCATATTACCAGTAGCTAACTTGCAGCACTTTGTAGGTTTTAGCCACATCTCCTCTCATTTTTTGAGACTCAAGAGAACACAGGCCTGCTTTCTTCAATCTCCCTTCAGAGGACAACCTGCACAAATAAGAATCATTGCACCTATTGGACGTCCCCACTGAAAATTTGGTTAGGCAACCATGGTGAGCTAATTAACCCTAACCCTAACCCTCTAGAACATGTGCAACATGTTACTTAGCTGGATGTAGCACCCGAATGAATAGGGTCAATTTCTAAATGTGCATTTTGATCACCACAGCTATTGGGACCATCCTACCCACACTGCCCTGAGATGAGCTAATGATTCACTGACCTCCAACCTTTCTCTTCCCCTGCACCTGACTTACAGTCTGGGCAATCTCTGATTGGTCCTGGCTCACTAATCTCTCACAGCGCCAAGATCCCCAAAGCAGACTTCAATCCTCAAGTTACTGCCAGTTGAAGCTTGTGTTCCTCCTCTGATTGGCATTCCCTCCACCCATCACCCAAGACACAGAGGAGAAAACTAGTAAAAATCCAAGTATTACTTGGAAGTGAATTTAATGATCAAAGTGGGGCTCCATTTTGAACTACACAAGTCAACGCAGACTGGTAGGTCTTATCCGTCAGTTTTGACAGTTTTGGAGACATAGAGACCCTGCTCACCCTGATCCCCTGAATCCATGCTTCCCTGAGATCTGGTCTCTTGCCCAATCTGTAGAAGATCATCACCGAAGATCATCAAAATTTCATGGTACCATCATGGCCTTATTCTGTTGCATCCTTCATAGGGGAATAAAATCCACAGTCCGATTCCTGAACCTTCCTTTATTATTTTTTGTGTGCAAGGTAAACTGTCTATATAAAAGGCGCAATAATGAAAATGGTCATTCCTAACACTCAGACATAGAATGTTTTAAAGTAATTGCAGCAAAGTAACACCATTGGTCAGAAACCCAATTCGAATTGGGCTTCCATACATTCAATGAAAGAGAAATTATCCCTTTGATTGCCACCACACACAGGATGTAATGTGTTACAATTAAATGAATCTGTGCTTTTGAGATCCAGGAGGGGAAAGTGATGACTGCAGATGCTGGAGCGTCAGAGTTGAGAGTGTGGTGTTGGAAAAGCTCAGTAGATCAGGCAGCACCTAAGAAGCAGGAGAATTGACTCCCCAGCTGCTTGGATGCTGCTTGACCTGCTGTGCTTTTCCAGCACCACAGTCTCGACATTTGAAGCCCATATGGAGTCACAGCAATTTATTGCTTTATTGCCAACTATTGCTTTGATCGAACAACAAAGCAATATGTTCAACAAGAATATTTACCATCTTTTGTTTGTTTTCCACATGTGGACTGGTATTAGAACAGTGATATGGAATATACTAGTAGCAAAATACTGAAAATAACACAGCAAACTTTGCCTCAATGTTGCATGGGCTTCTGATGCTGACACCTGAAAGTATGACTGAGAAGTAGGCGGTTTTCAGTGTTTGTCTTATTTTATGTTGTTGGGCACATCTAATCTCGACTGTGTTCAGGTTCTGTTGCGGTTTGCTGCATATATTTGTAGCCACAGATTCCCTGGTGGTCTGTGGGTGGAATAATCAGCTGAGGCATGCAGTTCCTTACTGACGCTGAGCATCTGCAGCAAACATTTCTTAACTGATTCAGGGAGCTTTTACCCCATGTAATGTGCACCCTCCATCTTATTTTATTTTATCTGTAGTCTGGGAACCAGCTTGTGTGAAAAATGGCTGAATAAATTAAATCATAGCATTCCACATACTGAAAAAATGTTGGTTTCTATAGAGACACATGTCAAAAATGTGCCTGTGGCTTTGCTCCATTGTAGACAAATCGTTTTTTTTACTCCAAACAGAACATTACAACAAGGAGTCCTGCAAAAATTGGCTTTAGAGCAATAGTTTAGGTGTTAATTCAGATATTTTAAGTGGGATATGAATTGAAATGAATCTAAATACTAATCCCGAGGTTTGTGCACCAGTACTCAAATATTCAAAGCTCAGCAATAGTGGCTGTGCTGATCATTAAAGTTAAGTGAGCTTGTTCATGTCTGTTTAACCCTAAGTTATTAATCTGTGTGTTGGACCTCAAAGCTCCTCGGTCCAGATGTCGACAAAATCCTTCAGGCCTTTGATAATATTCAGGTATTTTGTTGAAATTACACTTTTTCAAACCACCAAGCTTTTCTGCTAACACAAAGCTCTCTAGTAAGGATTCCTTTCTATTTTTGTAATGACTTGGCTTATTATCCTAATGCAGGCTTCAACCTTGAATTTTACAATCCCTTTACTTGAACAGGTAGGCCTTAAGGACATATGATGTTGGCCTTCAATTGCTTCCACATGAGAGTGCCAACCTGTAGACATATGCTCAATGTCCCTATGCAGCCTGCAGATGAAGTGGCTGTGAACATAGGCTGTTAAATTGACAGTGCCAACCCTCAGGTAAGTTGCCAATGGGGAAGAGGAGGGCGATTTGGGGTGGCAACCAGTAAAGTGCACAGTTTGGCTGGAAAAGTGAACTGAGGAAGGTTAAAGCCCAACCAGTAAAATATTCCTGGTCTCATTCTGCTGCTAAAGAGAATTTAAGAGAGAACAAGACCATATGACTTTACATCACTTCCCATGATGATGAATATTCTGTATCATTAGTGTAGACATCTAGTTTATTGAAGATATAGATGAGCTGCTGAGGTAACCAGTGATTTCACTGTAAGCTCAATACTCAAGTATTAGTGATCTGCTAGGATACTGAATCCTGCACAACATGCTGCACTGTAGCCTTACAATCATGTAGAGTATATGAATTAACATTGTTTAACTATAGCTTAGAAGTAAGTCTGAGCTTAAATGAAGACTTAAAGAATTCACAATTCAACGCGATCAAATAATTGACATCACACTGTCAGAGCAAACCCTTTATACAAATACATTTAGATTTAGATTTAGGTTTTTATTGGCATATGTATACAAGTACAGAAGTGTAGGAGTACAGTGAAAAGTGTATAATGTTGCCACATGTAACAGCTGCTCCTTTTTTGAGGTGTTTTAGGTGTTGGAGGTGATTTCCTTGAATTCCAGGAGCAGCATTTACTGTTTTATATGCTGTTGCATTTTTTTTGGAACTTTGGAAAAAAAAAGTCAAAATACAGAAGTTTTAAAGGAGAACAGACAAAAGAAGCACATGGTGAGGTCAGTACAGGAGAAAGAGAGAGAAAGAAACTGAAACCATAGTGTACCTGCACAGTTACTGCCTTTGCTATTTGAATTCACGTATCGCTGAACATCGGAGTGTGTCTGGGAAAATTAACACACAATGAAATTCATAACTGATCTTGGAGGAACTGTTTGGGTGAACTTCACAGCACAGAATAAGGTAATTAATTTATTTAAGTGGCCTACAGAAAGTCTGCAGTAGTGAGTAGAATGGGTTCTTCCTTGATTATATGCTTTTTTGAGATATGTCTCTTGATTAAACTTAAAATATAAGCCATAACTCTTCATTTAACCTGGGACAGTGTTTTGTAGAGGAATAAGATGGTGTTATTTTCTGGGTCTGTAGATTGTGAAGGAGCAAAAATGGCCTTTAGTAGAATGATATGTGCTTCTTGTCAGATGTGGGAGTTTAAAGAGTTTAAGGGTTACTGTGGATTTTATCTGCAATAAATGCTGTTGGTTGTGAATCTTATCAGATTGAATGGATCAGTTGGCGAGACAGTTAGAAGCAATGAGGAATTTGCAACAGCAACAGTATGTGATGGAAGGGGGGAAAGTCTCAGATACAGTCACATAGATGGGTTAACTCCAGGAAAGGTAAGAGAGGTAGGCACCTAGTGCAGGAGTCTTCTGTGGCTATACCCATTTCAAACAGATATGTTGTTTTGGAAAATGTAGGGGGTGATCAATTCACAGGGGAATGTAGCATGAACAGCTAAGTTTCTGGTATTGAGACTGGCTCTAATGCAACAAGGGGTACGTTGAGTTCCAAGAGATCAGTTGTGGGGATTCACTAGTCCGAGGTACAGACAGATGTTTCTGTGGCCAGCAGCAAAAAATCAGAATGATGTGTTGCTTCCCTGGTGCAAGGATCAAGGATGTCTCAGAGAGGGTGCAGAATATTTTCAAGGGGGAGAGGGGCCAGCAATAGGTCATTGTCCACATTGGAGCAAACAACATTGGAAGGGAAAAGGTTGAGATTCTGAAGGGTGATTACAGAAAGTTAGGCAGGAATTTAAAAAGGAGGTGCTCGAGAGTAGTAATATCTGGATTACTCCCGGTGCTACGAGCTAGTGAGGGCAGGAATAGGAGGATAGAGCAGATGAATGCATGGCTGAGGAGCTAGTGTATGGGAGAAGGATTCACATTTTTGGATCATTTGAATCTCTTTTGGGGTAGAAGTGACCTGTACAAGAAGGACAGATTGCACCTAAATTGGAAGGGGACTAATATACTGGCAGGGAGATATGTGAGAGCTGCTTGGGAGGATTTAAACTAGTAAGGTGGGCGAGGTGGGACCCAGGGAGATAGTGAGGAAAGAGATCAATCTGAGACGGATACAGTTGAGAGCAGAAGAGAGTCAAATAGTCAGAGCAGGCAGGGACAAGGTAGGACTAATAAATTAAACTGCATTTATTTCAATGCAAGGGGCCTAACGGGGAAGGCAGATGAACTCAGGGCGTGGTTAGGAACATGGGACTGGGATATCAGAGCAATTACAGAAACATGGCTCAGGGATGCGCAGGTCTGGCAGCTGAATGTTCCAGGATACAAATGCTAGAGGAAGGATAGAAAGGGAGGCAAGAGTGGAGGGGGAGTGGCATTTTTGATAAGGGATAGCATTACAGCTGTGCTGAGGGAGGATATTCCTGGAAATAAATCCAGGGAAGTTATTTGATGGAACTGAGAAATATGAAAGGGATGATCACTTTATTGGGATTGTATTATAGATTCCCCAATAACAGGGAAATTGAGAAACAACTTGTAAGGAGATCTCAGCTATGTGCAAAAATAATAGGGTGATTATGGTAGGGGATTTTAACTTTCCAAACATAGACTGGGACTGCCATAGTGTCAAGTGTTTAGATGGAGAGGTATTTATTAAGTGTGTACAAGAACATTTTCTGAATCAATCTGTGGATGTACCTACATGAGAAGGAGCAAAACTTGACTTACTCTTGGGAAATAAGGCAGGGCAGGTGACTGAGGTGTCAGTGGGGGAGCACTTTGGGGCCAGCAACCATAATTCTATTAGATTTTAAATAGTGATGGAAAAGGATAGACCAGATGTAAAAGTTGAAGTTCTACATTGGAGAAAAGCCAATTTTGATGGTATTAGGCAAGTACTTTCAAAAGCTGATTGGAGGCAGATGTTCACAGGTAAAGGGACGGCTAGAAAATGGGAAGCCTTCAGGAATGAGATAATGGGTGTCCAGAGAAAGTATATTCCTGTCAGGGTGAAAGGAAAGGCTGGTAGGTATAGGGAATGCTGGATGACTAAAGAAATTGAGGGTTTGGTTCAGAAAAAGAAGGAAGCATATGTCAGGTACAGACAAGATAGATCAAGTGAATCCTTAGAAGAGTGTAAAGGCAGTAGAAGTATACTTAAGAGGGAAATCAGGATGGCAAAAAGGGGACATGAGATAGCTTTGGCAAATAGAATTAAGGAGAATCCAAAAGGTTTTTTCAAATACATTAAGGACAAAAGGGTAACTAGGGAGAGAATAGGGCCCCTCAAAGATCAGCAAGGCGGCTTTTCTGTGGAGCCACAGAAAATGGGGGAGATACTAAAAGAGTATTTTGCATCAGTATTTACTGTGGAAAAGGATATGGAAGATATAGACTGTACGGAAATTGATGGTGACATCTTGCAAAATGTCCAGATTACAGAGGAGGAAGTGCTGGATGTCTTGAAATTCATAAAGGTGGATAAATCCCCAGGACCTGATCAGGTGTACCCTCGAACTCTGTGGGAAGCTAGAGAAGTGATTGTTGGGCCCCTTGCTGAGATATTTGTATCATCAATAGTTACAGGTGAGGTGTCAGAATACTGGAGGTTGGCAAACATGGTGCCACTGTTTAAGAAGGGTGGTAAAGACAAGCCAGGGAACTGTTGGTCAGTGAGCTTGCTGGTGGGCAAGTTGTTGGAGGGAATCCTGAGGGACAGGATGTACGTGTATTTGGAAAGGCAAGGACTGATTAGGGATAGCCAACATAGCTTTGTGCATGGGAAATCATGTCTCACAAACTTGATTGAGTTTTTTGAAGAAGTAAAAAAGAGGCTTGATGAGAGCATGGTGATAGATGTGATCTGTGGGAGCTAAGTGGAGATTAGTGAAGTGAACCCTCACCATAGCCCAAACCCTCACCCTGGGCCAAACCCTCACCCTAGGCCAAATCCTCACGCTAGGCCAAACCCTCACCCCAGCCCAAACCCTCACCCTAGCCCAAACCCTCACCCCAGCCCAAACCCTCACCCTAGCCCAAACCCTCACCCTAGCCCAAACACTCACCCCAGCCCAAACCCTCACCCTAGCCCAAACCCTCACCCCAGCCCAAACCCTCACCCTAGCCCAAACCCTCACCCCAGCCCAAACCCTCACCCTAGCCCAAACCCTCACCCCAGCCCAAACCCTCACCCCAGCCCAAACCCAAACCCTCACCCTAGCCCAAACCCTCACCCTGGGCCAAACCCTCACCCTAGCCCAAACCCTCACCCTGGGCCAAACCCTCACCCTAGCCCAAACCCTCATGCTAGGCCAAACCCTCACCCCAGCCCAAACCCTCACCCTAGCCCAAACCCTCACCCCAGCCCAAACCCTCACCCCAGCCCAAACCCTCACCCCAGCCCAAACCCTCACCCTAGCCCAAACCCTCACCCTGGGCAATACCTTCACCCTGGGCCAAACCCTCACCCTAGGCCAAATCCTCACGCTAGGCCAAACCCTCACCCCAGCTCAAACCCTCACCCTAGCCCAAACCCTCACCCCAGCCCAAACCCTCACCCTAACCCAAACCCTCACCCTGGGCCAAACCCTCACCCTAGGCCAAACCCTCACGCTAGGCCAAACCCTCACCCTAGCCCAAACCCTCACCCCAGCCCAAACCCTCACCCTAGCCCAAACCCTCACCCCAGCTAAAACCCTCACCCTAGCCCAAACTCTCACTTCACTTCAGTAAGGCGTTTGACAAGGTTCCCCATGGGAGATTGATTAGCCAGGTTAGATCTCATGGAATACAGGGAGGACTAGCCATTTGGATACAGAACTGACTCAAAGGTAGAAGACAGAGGGTGGTCGTGGAGGGTTGTTTTTCAGACTGGAGGCCTGTGACCAGTGGAGTGCCACAAGGATCGGTGCTGGGTCCTCTATATTTTGTCATTTACATAAATAATTTGGATGTGAGCATAAGAGGTACAGTTAGTAAATTTGCAGATGACACCAAAATTGGAGGTGTAGTGGACAGTGAAGAAAGTTACCTCAGATTATAACAGGATCTTGACCAGATGGGCCATTAGACTGAGAAGTGGCAGATGAAGGTTAATTCAGATAAATGCGAGGTGCTGCGTTTTGAGAAAGCAAATCTTAGCAGGACTTACACACTTAATGGAAAGATCGTTGAGAATGTTGTTGAATAAAGAGACCTTGGAGTGCAGGTTCATAGCTCCTTGAAAGTGGAGTCGCAGGTAGATAGGATACTGAAGAAGGCGAGTGATATGATTTATTTTATTGGTCAGAGTATTGACTGCAGGAGTTGGGAGGTCATGTTGCAGCTGTACAGGACATTGGTTAAGCCACTGTTGGAATATTGCGTGCAATTCTGGGCTCCTTCCTATCGGAAAAATGTTGCGAAACTTGAAAGGGTTCAGCAAAGATTTACAAGGATGTTGCCAGGGTTGGAGGATCTGAGCTATAGGAAGAGTCTGAACAGGCTGGGGCTGTTTTCCCTGGAGCGTCGGAGGCTGAGGGGTGACCTTATAGATGTTTACAAAATCATGAGGGGCATGGATAGGATAAATAGACAAAGTCTTTTCCCTGGGGTCGGGGAGTCCAGAACTAGAGGGCACAGGTTTAGGGTGAGAGGGGAAAGATATAAAAGAGACCTAAGGGGCAACTTGTTCACATAGAGGTGGTATATGTGTGGAATGAGCTGCCAGAGGAAGTGGTGGAGGCTGGTTCAATTGCAACACTTAAAAGGCATTTGGATGGGTATATGAATAGGAAGGGTTTGGAGGGATATGGGCCAGGTTCAAGCAGGTGGGACTAGATTAAGTTGGGATATCTGGTCGGCATGGACGGGTTGGACTGAAGGGTATGTTTCTATGCTGTACATCTCTATGACTCTATGACATGGTGCCGTCTTCGGTACAAAGGTACTCAGGTACAAAAAACTTAGGTACAAATTAGTAAAAGAAACCATGTTCGAAAAAGTTAAGCATTACCTTCATAGAATAAGTAGAAAAATGAATTAATAAAGTAATAACTAATATTACTTTTTATAATAAACTAGAAGAATAAAGGAATTGATTTAAAGTTCAGCAGTCTTTGATGAGTTTTCCACTTCGCTCCCACATCGGGAGATCTCAGCTTCTTGTACATCGTGAATACTGGGTGACCTCCCTCACCCCCCACAAAGCCACCGCTGTTGCTAATGTTGAAGCTGCCACGTACCCAATCTCCTCCTGCTACCTCCAGAACATGCCCAGGCAGGACCCAGTCACACGCTGAGATACCAACATGCTCCGCTCGGAGACTGGGCCAAGAGGCCGCCAAGGGTCAGGCCGGTCCGAGATCGGGAATGAAGAAAAAAAGTGAAGAAAAATCAAGAGAGGAAAAAGAAGAGAAAGAAACAAGAAACAAACAAATGGAGCATATGAGCTCTGTCTGGTGTCCTACTTCACTGCCATGGGGTTCGGAGAGCAGTGGGGTGATCATGTATGGCTGCCGTTTGCTGTCCGAACTTTAACATGAAACCAGGAGGAGCACTCTAACTCCCCATGGCTCTGTATTCTGGTATGACATCTTCATAACATTTTTTTACTGGCAGTCAGATGTCATCTTCCAGTTGTACTCCTGAGGTGTTATCCTGTGAACATTGATTTTGGAGACTTTTGAGTGGGAATGAATGTAAGTTCTTGTCAGCCAATCCAGAAGAAAATAGAAGGCCCCGATATCCAATGGTACCATTCCATTTTTTCAGCCACTGAAAAGGCTTCAGTATGCTGGACAGCAGTGGCCTGCTTATTACAAGCCAGATGTGTGTCACTCATTACATTGATTTAGACAAGAGAACTATTGTTCAGGTCCCATACATGAAACCAGCGGTGCAACTCATGACAAAAAGGAAGCAGCCAATATATTTTTCATGTCCTCAATGCTGAGTGGGGTTACTCTAAACAAAAGCGATAGATTAGCTGTGTTTTTGAAAACCAAATCTACTTGCAAGCTAATGAGAGATCCATCTATGGGACTCTGGAGTCTGCCACCAAAAAAATGTAAAGGTTTTCTTTTCTTAACAAATGGTGAGATGATTGTGAAACTGAAAGGTGTAGGAGTGCATTCCTCACAGAACAAATGGTTTGAAGTCTGGCTCTGCTGCGCTCGGTCCCCCGCTGATCTCAGGACCTCAACCAGAGGGATTAACTTGTTGTCTGTCAGAAGTTACACAATCAGTGTTTGCAAACTACAAGCTCATTTTAAATGAGGTCTAACATACAATTTCAATTGACCCTTAAACTTAGTTGTTCAAGCCCATTAATTGTTCCCCATAACCAATTTGCCAGCAAAAATCAACTTCTTCTCGATGCATGACAACTGTATAGCTTCTCATCATAGAGTGTTGCTCGTTGTTTATATTAATTATGTATTAAATTAATTAATTTAGTAAACCTTCCAGCAAACTCAAAACAGAAAATAAAATTTCGGTATTCTCCTGATCTCTACCACAATTTTGGTAGAAGGCTCCTCAGAGGCTCACATTACTTACAATACTACTTTGATTATCAACCTTAGACATGCTCATGCTTTCAATAACACTGCACAGAAATTTTACAATTAACTAGTTTTTGATTGACAAAAATATCACAAGACCAGCACTAATTTGACTGTAAGTGGCTCTTTCAGAGGAAACAAGGTTAAAATGTTTCCCTCAGCATGATATATTAAGCTGAAATCTCTAGGAAACACATTTATTTTTTAAAATGTTAGCCATTTCAAAACATAAAATGTAACACCATTAAACGTGGCAAGAAGGAAAAGCATATAGATTTCTACAAATGAAAGATTCTTTAATGCTGAAGTTCACACTTCAGCTGAAATTGATGTTAGTGTCCTGGGCAGTTGTGTATCTTGTCATATTTCTGACAAAGGTATGTTTGTGAAGTATTTGTTTTCAAATTCAGGCTGAAAGTTCAGAATTAGTGCCCTTTAATTTAATTTTCCTGGGGGTGAAATTTGCCCAAGATATACATACGTTGGTTAAGTGCTCGTCCACAAGGATCAGTGTTTGGGTTACTTGTGTAACAACTTAAAAACAATTAGACCCTGAATGGCAGACTATAGATACAACTGTGAATTCAGTGACTAAAGTAAAAAAAGAGTGGACAATAATAAACTTTAGAATGGGCATGTAATTGGCAAATTAATTCCAATATAAATATATATGAGCCATTCCATTTTGGTAGAAAGAATAATGAGACACATACTCCTTGGAGAATAAGAGTTTAAATACAACAGAGGAACAGAAGGGGTGAGAGGTGCTGATACACAAATCAGCAAAAGCAGCAAGTCAGCTTAGTAATATCATAAGAAAAGCAAAAAAAAAACACGTAATTTATTTCTAAAGGGAAATGGGTGCATTAGCAGAGATATAATGAGTTTGAGGTAGGAAAGAAAATAGACAAGAATAGATACTGCTGGAAAAGCTTAGCAGGTCTGGCAGCATCTGTGGAGAGGAATCAGAGTTAATGTTTCGGGTCGAGTGATCCTTCCACAGACCCCTTGTGAGGAAGGGTCACTCGACTTGAGATGCTAACTCTGATTTCTCTCTCTATCGATGTTGCCAGACTTGCTGAGATTTTCTACCAATCTTTATTTTTGTCTCTGATTTACGGCATCTGCAGTTCTTTCAGTTTTTATTTCGTAGCAAAGAGAAGTTTGTTGATTTCCGCAGTTTCGCAGTGCTGGCAGTTGCTCCTGATCTTGGAGGTGGGGCTGGGCCAAGTGGTGACATTAGACTAGGCTGACAGTTTCTGGTGGTGTAGTCTCCTCTGCTAATCCTCCAGGAAGAGGACAGCTCTATGTTGGCACCATCTGCCCACCTGAACCTCCTGGTCAGTGTCAATCAAATGTAGTGACATCTTCCCCTTCCGCCACCATGTTCTAGCTCGACCTGTCCACGAGCAGGGAAGCTTTGGAAAAACTCTGCTCTTCCATGTGCACAATGGGCTTTTAGAGATGGCCTGGGTGCAAGAGTTGCTGGTTTTTTGGCAGACAAGCATTGAGTGGTAAGTTCTGAGAATGCTATGTAGTAAGAAGGGACAGACTTCAATGTGAAAGATATTATAGTGGTGGGGTAGCTACTTAAGGAAAGAATTTAGTAAGATAGGGGGAGAAAGCCCAATCAGCCACATGATCAAAATCCATCCAGAAAACTCAACACAACTCAGAATTAGCCAAAATATGCAAGATTCAATTGCATGCATCCATGCTAGTCTATATATTTACTTTCACAGACTTATTGAAGGAATAATATTTGGGATTTAACCCAAAACTGTATCCTACCTGAGGTGAATTTCTTCTTTACAGTTAAATGCTTCACTGGATTTCATAATCAATTCAAATAAGGAACTAATTTCAGATGGAGTATATGTAACATTTTGGCAAACGTTAGAGCATATAATTAATGCTGCTGGCACTTGTAGATAAGTAAGACTTGTATGACATTTATATTTTTCTGTTGCTTTATCTCTGGTCAGAAAACTGTAATTTCTGCACAATTCTTGTTTTAAAACCAAATTTATACATCTGAATCATCCAAACTTTTAAATGGTTGGTAAATGTTTAAAAACAGTCACAAGATCTGCCAATATGGTTATGATGAGAAATGATTCCTTTCTATTTTAGAGTCAATCTGATCATCCATTATGCCTGCAGCATTTCTGCACATGGAGAATTTAGGTCAAGTGAAACAAAATGTCTGAACCATCTGTAACACAGGAAAAAAGAAATTGTGGTTTCATACAAATTTTATCTGAAGTGTACAATAGAAAACATTTTCCATTGCTTTAGCGAAGTTCAAATATTTGTTACAATAAATATAAAGCATTGACAGTGTCAGTTGACACCATTTTTGAGTTTTAAGAAATAAATCATGAATTACGATGATTAAAACTACATTGCTGAGGAAGGACATATTGAACATATTTGCAAAATGTGCTTCTGAAAATGTATGTTTCTGAAATGTAATGGTATGCTTTGCTGAAGTGGTGTTCAATCCTTACCGCATGTAGAAATGAAGGCGGGAGCCACAGCGTCTGCATCCTGCCAACAGGAGAGATGATATTTTGTGGAATACCAACATCAAAGAGTGAAGTAAGAAGCTGACAAAATGTCAATCTCCATGCACTCATGGCAGAATCCAAGTTACAAAGTCTACAGTCATAATTTTCTTTCAACACTTCATAGAAGGTCACCGTTGCATACTCCAGTTTTTGGAACAAAAGATAATGGGTGTGAATTTGGTGTACTCACCATGTATTTAAAGCTCGATCAATGACAGACTAAAAATGAAAAGGCAACCACTTCCACTCGGTTGTTAATTTTGCAACTTGATTTTCTGCAAGATATACCATCTGGTGATTCAAGCTTCCAGCTAAATGAACTGGTGGAAATTTCAGCAAGGTGAAATTCATGAAAAAGTTCTTTGAAAGCTTTATTTGGTTCTTCCTGATAAAGAAGAACCAAATTCTTCTCAGTCATAAAGTCAAAGAGTCGTGGAGTCACAGAGGTCTTGAACCACAGATAAAAAGTCCCTAGGTGTAAAGTGGCAAGAATATGATGCAAATTATATTTTATGGTGTAATCACCTCATTCAAGCTATTTCCTGTTCCCATTATCAACTACAGGAAGTACACATATGGCCATTTCAAACATTATTGAGGGATCTTGAACCTCAGCCTTTCTCAAGTAAGGCAACCACAGAAGGCACGCATGGCTATGGGCCAAATGTTGGAAAATGGGATTGGAATCATTAGCTGGTTGTTTTTAACTGTGGATGGTATAGGAGAAGGGACTTTTTATCTGTGGTTCAGACCTCTGTGACTCCATGACTCTTTGACTTTATGACTGAGAAGAATTTGGTTCTTCTTTATCAGGAAGAACCAAATAAAGCTTTCAAAGAACTTTTTCATGAATTAATCTGTGCCTTTATAAAAATTTGTCTTAAAGGATTTCAAACTATTTAGTGTCACTATTCTAGGAAGGACATAAATGTATTGGAGGCTGTTCAGTGGAGGTTTACCACACCGATACCTGGAATGAGTTAGTTATTTCATAAGGAATAGTTGAACACAGGAAGATTGTTTCTATTGAAGTTTAGAAAAATGTGAGTTGACTTGATTAACGTGTATGAGATCCTGAATAGTCTTGGCAAGGCTGGCGTGGAAAGGATGTTTCAGCTTCGGGTGAGTCCAGAACTGTGGGATGCAGGTTTATTGTCATGTGTACTCAAGTACAGAATACAGTGAAATGTGAACAATGTCACCACACAAAGCGCCATTTCAGATAGAAAGTACCTACATACAGATCTTTGGCTCTAAAATAGATTATATACAAAAATAGAGAAATAAAGAGAAAAGCTAAAAGTTCTACATTACAGTTCTTTGTGCTGTAAATTCGGAAGATAAAGAAATAAAGTTGAAAGTTAAACATTCCATCCTTCTATAATCTGCAGTCTGTCTATGCTGTGGGCTTTCCACACGTAGACTAGCCCTCCCCGCACTGCTGAGATGGAGACAGAGATGAGGAGAATATTTGTCTGTCAGAGGGTTGTGTGATTTTGCAAGTATCTACCTCAAAAGGCAGTGCAGATGGGACTATTGAATAGTTTAAGGTGGAGGTGGATAGATTCTTGTTTGGCAAGGGAATCCAAATTATCAGTGGTCAATGGGAATATGTCATTTAAAACATAACCAGATCAGCTATGACCTTATTTTAAAGTGGACCAGACTCAAGGGGCTGAATATTTGCTTTGAATTCATATGTTCCTATTTGAATGATTAGATTGTCACTTGATTCATGAAGGTATGTTCATTCTAATCTTGTATATATGGATGAGATTTTGTTAAAATACAAAAAAGATTTTACTTAATTATGTATGATTGTATAGTAATCTGAAGGATTATCAGTCAATAACACTGAACAAAGAAAAGCCTGGCTTAAATTTATTAAAAAAGTGACTGAGCACAATCAATGAACTATTACAGATGTGTTAAAACGTTTCTGTCTATTCCAATGCAAAGTACAGAATGGAACATCTAAAGTATTCAAAGTTATATATAGATTAATGTGAAGGCTCCCTGAATCAGAGGACAAAGTTAAAAATCACACAACACCAGCTTATAGTGAAACAGGTTTATTTGGAGGCACTAACTTTCAAAGCACTGCAAAAGCTAGCGTCTCCAAATAACCCTGTTGGACTATAACCTGGTGTTGTGTGATTTTTAACTTCGTCCACCCCAGCCCAACACCAGCACCTCCAAATCAGAATCAGAGGAGTGAGATTACAGATCAGTTCCTTACTTTACTGTACGTGGGCATGTTTGGTTCTCTTATCTCTTAATTCCTTTCTAGGCATAGCTGCATCTTGCATACAAGTCTGGGGATCTTTTGTGCACAATTTTGTGATTTGGCAACTCAGTGTAAATCGTGAACTCTGTATTTCTCAAGTTGTTCCTCTGAAATATGGTGAACTCTGCTTTGGACTCAATTCCCATTGTAAACAGTGAAAAGCTTTGATTGTGAGCAGTATAGGCAGACCATAGTAATCAAGGACATGTAGATCACAGGGTGAAAAAAGCTTGGACAGAGTAATCTTTACAGATTTAGAATTTAAAATTAAAAATGTAGAACAGTGATAAGAAATGTTTGAGTTAGGTCTGCTGTAGGGAGCTCACAAGGAGTCACCTGGTATCGGCACCATCTTGAATCTTGGGATTCCAAAGGTGACTTCTATAAAACTACAAGGTATTGTTGTAATTAGATGTGCGAATGTGAGCTAGTTGAAGATGGTGAAGTAGTGAACAGCATTCTTAGTGCTTTAGGTATGTAAAACAGAAACATGATTATATTTGCTTACCAAACAGACATTACATGCCAAATTTCCCGGAGGTAAATGAGAATTTTAGGAAAAAAAAATCTAAAAATAAGTAAGCAACACAAACACAACCATCTTTCCCATATAAACTGGTCTTATGGTAGTTACTTATCCAGATAAGATACCAGAGGCTGAAATTAGGCACATGGATGCCATCCAATGAACTAAATAGTTCATAATTTAAATTTAAGTATTAATTTAAACAAATGTCATTCTATTGTAATTACTGGCTAATTACACAGTGCCACAGAGCCCGACACTAAGCTGCAGTTAGAAAAAGATTTCCAATTTACATGATAGTTGGAAAGGTAATTTCCCAGCTTCTTGCTCCCCCGGGGTCTCTTACTCGCAATTAACCCATTATGTGAATAGTTGGAAAATCTCGCACCATACACGTCTGCGTTTTCAATGTGCCATCCTGGCGGGTGAAGCTCTGCACCATCAGAAAATTGATCTTTGATGTCTTTTGCGGTCAGCCCTCGGGAATGAACCGTTACTGATTAAATAAATGCTGCTGCCTATTAATCATCCTACATGGCTTTCCTTGAAGAAGGGGACATTCTTTCTGGTATATGCATTCACTGCCGGCAACCAAACCTTCAATTTTGGAACCATTGTTGACATAATTAATAGAACTTCCTACAAAGAATGTAACTGTCACCATGTGCTGAGTGTATTTGTGAAGGCATCATGCAAGAACACTGAGCCATCCTGTTATTTACCACACTGTTACCCGCCTAAATATCTATCTCTTGGTAGCATTACGCTTAAATTCTCACATGGAGTCATTATTTTCCAGATAAACAGTAAGCCCTAAGTGGTGAAGAAGATGAAAAACCAGCAACCTAAAAAGTTCACTTGCATCACGCAGGACTTCTGGGTGTCTACTGCCCTGGGCTCCTTCACCACAATTGTAACCTTTTCAGTACTTACCCTTTCATAGATAGGCAGCCTCTGGCTCATCTCAGATTGTGTCAAGCACTTGTAATGTGCAGCTTGTTGCTTCATTAGAAAAAATACTAAATTCTCAGAATGACTCTGATTGCCTTGCAACTGGAATGAACATGTTACTGATATTGCACACCAATTGACTGCCCAAAGGATGAAAATTCACCCCATTGTTGTTCCCTCTTGGGCACAGTAACAATTTCCTTGGACATGCACTATCTCTCCTCTCTCTCCCATATGAATACTCTTCAGTTTTTTTCAAAAGAAACTTGGTTCCATTTTAGCATAACAAAATGTCACAAAACATTTCATGGTTGGGGCTAAGATCTAAGTTCCAAGCAGTTAAGTGTAAGACATCAAAGAAAGTAACCAGTGTTTCACAAGCATGTTAAATTTAGGCAGTGATGTGACAAGGTAAGGAGATTTATGGAATTCTTCAATATCACTGTGCCAAAGTTCTGAACGTTGCCTACTAATAGTATTGTGAGTGTCCATACATATCAAAGATTGAAGTGGTTGAAAAAGGCAGCTCACTATCAGCATCTAAGAGCAGTTAGGGAGGGACAATAAATGCTGACAGAGTCCGTGATGTCCGAATCCCGTAAATGGTTTATATTTTTTAAATGATTTACTCCTGTGAATACTGTTCATCACTCATATCAGGAAACCAACTGCAAATCAACAACAGCAGTCTCAAAAAAAAGCCACAACTTGTCCAAACATCTTTCTACTATGGCAGAACTGATCCACACCAAATAGTGTATCCTGTTACTGGCAAACAGTGTGAAGTAATTGCCCATCAGATCAGAGGTTCTTGTAAAGCTATGCACACAAGAGTGAGGGTAAGCCAACTGACCTTGGCACAGGGAGCCATTCAGATTGAGGGACTAAATAGGGATTTGGTTGTGGAGGGGACAATGTAATTAAGAGGACAGATAAGTGTTCAGTATAGCTGTAAGCTGGACTGTCAAAGACTGTCCTGTCTGCCTGATACCAGTGTTAAGGACATCACCTTGAAGCTTGAGATAAACTTGGATGGGGGGAAGGATTCAGTTGTCATTACCACATTGACACCAATGACATTGGTAGAACTAGGAAAGAGGTTCTGCTGAAAGATCTTGAATGGTTTGAAGTTGAATTAAAAAGCAGAACCTCCAAAGTAATAATCTGTGAATGCTACTTGGGGTAACTGGCATAAGGTAAGTAACGTCTAGAAGTTAAATGTATGGCTCAAAGATTCCTGTGGCTAGAATAGGTTTCAGTTTATTCAGTGGCACCAGTACTGTGGTAGTAGGGAGCTAAACTGGTTGGATGACCTTGGCTTGAACTGTGCTGGGACCCATGTCCTGGCAAATTGAATAATCAGGGCTTTAGAGAGTGTTTTAAACTAATTGGGGGGGGGGGGGGGGTAGGGCTTGGAAAAGAGAAATGTAGGCTGACCATGCAAGAAGATATGGCAGCAGTATAAGACAGATATGTAAATTACAATCCCCAGAGTGGACCAGATTATACCGAAATAGAAAAACAGTGGTAAATAGGGTTAAAGTGAGCAATATAAATGGCTCTTTACTTGAATGCTCATACTATTTGGAACAAAAATAAATGAATTAATGGCATTAATATAGATTAATGGATATGATCTTATAGTCGTCATAGAGATATGGTAAACTGGAGCTCAAAGCTGGAAACTAAATATTCAGGGAGATGTGACATTTTGAAAGGATGGTCAGGAAAGAAAGGGTGGTGGGCTAGCTAGGGTAGGACAGAGTCAAATAAAACAAAAACAAAACATGATCTTGGATCAGAAAATATAAGATCTGTACAGCTGGAAGTCAGAAATAACAGAGGAAAGAATACATTCAGAGTCATCTATAGGCTAGGGAATAAATCAGGACATAATGACGGCATGTGAAACCATTGATCATGGGTGACTTTGATCCTCTTATCAATTGGGAAAGTCAGGTTAACAGAGGTATGAGTCATAGAAACATAGAGATGTACAGCATGGAAACAGACCCTTCGGTCCAACTCATCCATGCTGACCAGATATCTTAATTTAATCTAGTCCCATTTGCCAGGATTTGGCCCATATCCCTCCAAACTCTTCCTATTCATATACCAATCCTGATTCCTGTTAAATGTTGCAATTGTACCAGCCTCCATCACTTCCTCTGATAGCTCATTCCATACGCGCACCACCCTCTGCGTGAAAAACCCACCCCTTGGGTCTCTCTTATATCCTTCCCCTCTCATCCTAAACCTATGTCTTCCAGTTCTGGTCTCCCCCACCCCAGGGAAAAGACTTTGTCCATTTATCCTATCCATGCCCCCCATGATTTGGAGATGCTGGTGTTGGACTGGGGTGTACAAAGTTAACAATCACACAACACCAGGTTGTAGTCCAACAGATTTAATTGGAAGCACACTAGCTTTCGGAGCACCGCTCCTTCATCAGCATCACCGCTCCAAAAGCTAGTGTGCTTCCAAGTAAACCTGTTGGATTATAACCTGGTGTTGTGTGATTTTTATCTTCATGCCCCTCATGATTTTATAAACCTCTATAAAGTCACCCCTCAGACTCCAATGCTCCAGGGAAAACAGCTCCAGACTATTCAACCTCTCCCTATAGCTAAAATCCTGCAACCCAGGGAATATCCTTGTAAATCTTTTCTGAACCCTTTCAGGTTTCACAACATCTTTCCAATAGGAAGGAGACCAGAATTGCACACAATATTCCAAACGTGGCCTAACCAAAGTCCTGTACAGCTGCAATATGGCCTCCCAACTTCTGTAGGAGAAAGTGAGGACTGCATATGCTGGAGATCAGAGCTTAAAAATGTGTTGCTGGAAAAGCACAGCAGGTCAGGCAGCATCAAAGGAGCAGGAGAATCGACGTTTCGGGCATAAGCCCTTCTTCAGGAATGAGGAGGGTGTGCCAAGCAGGCTAAGATAAAAGGTAGGGAGGAGGGACTTGGGGGAGGGGCGTTGGGAACATGATAGGTGGAAGGAGGTTAAGGTGAGGGTGATGGGCCGGAGAGGGGGTGGGGTCGGAGAGATCTGGAAGTCCCAACTCCTGTACTCAATACTCTGACCAATAAAGGAAAGCATACCAAATGCCTTCTTCACTATCCCATCTACCTGCGACTCTACTTTCAAGGAGCGATGAACCTGCACTCCAAGGTCTCTCTGTTCAGCAACACTCCCTAGGACCTTATCATTAAGTGTATAAGTCCTGTTAACATTTGCTTTCCCAAGGAAGAATTCGCAGAATGTACTTGGAACAGTTTCCTCGAAAAATATGTGCTGTTTCTAACCAGGGATCTGGTGATATGTAATGAGGCATGTTTAATAAATTATCTTAGATTAAAAGAACCTCTCGGAGATAGTGTCTATAACATGGTATAATTTAACATTCAGTTTGAGAGGGACTAACTTCAGTTGAAAACTTGTGCTAAGATTAAATAAGGGTTATTATCCTAGAATTAGGGTGGAACTGGCTGGAGTGGAACAGAAAAGAAACTTTGCAGCAAAGACAGTTGATGAAAAATGGCAGACATTTAAGAAAATAGTTTGTGACCCACAACAAAGATATATCCCAGAAGAAAGAAGGATGTTATGAAAGGGATAAACCAACCATGGTTAACAAGGGAATTAAGGCCAACACCATAATGAAAGTAAATAAAACAAATATGACAAAGGTTACTGGTAAATCGCAAGATTGGGAAAATTTTAGAAACCAAAAATGGACACTAAGAGAATAATAAATTGGGAGAAGTTAAACTTTGATGGTCAGCTTGCCAGCAATATCAAGATGGACAGCAAGATCTTCTTATAAGAAGTTTAAATTCTTAAAAGTGGTCATAGTCCCAGTGGACTACTCTTTGGATGGAGAGAGAGAAAGAGAGAGAGAGAGAAAGAAAGAGAAAAAAACTATTGGTTGTGGTTTAATTTGAGGGTCATCAAACTGCAAGCAAGGGGTAAGGTTTAAGCCTGCATGGTTAACTCAACTGGTGCAGGAATTAAACCCAACTGTTGGCATCTCTCTGCATCGCAACTCAGCCATCCAAGCTAACCAACCCCCATATAAATACATAACTAGTAAGAGAGAGAGAGACCAAAGTAAACCTAAGCCCCCTAAAATATTGAGGCTTGGATAATAATAATGCTGAACTAAGGAATTGAAAAGGTGTTTGAATAAATATTTTGCAGTAGAAGACATTGATAACATCCCAAAATTGCTAAATATTCAAGAGACAAAAGGAATGGAAATAAATACAAGAACTGTCAATAGAAAAAAAATGTGCTACGAAAACTAACAGGGCTAAAAACCAATAATTCCCCTTGACCTGATGGGTTACTATAAAGAATATTAAAGGAAAGAGCTGCAGAGATAATGGAGGCACTGGTAACAATTGTCCAAGAATCCTTAGCTTCTGGTAATGTCCGTGAGGATTATAAAACTGCCAATTTAACATGCTTATTTAAAAAGGAAAGGAGCCAAAAAAGAAAGTAATCTTGTTAACGTAATCAGTGTTACGAGGAAAATGTTAGTATCTATTGTAAAAGATATCATAGCAGAGCATTTAGAAATACATACTATGACCAAGGAGAGGAAATCATGGCTGTCAAATTTATTAGAATTCTTTTAGGTGGCAGCAAGCACGTCAGATAAAGGGAAAGCAGTAGATGTTATAAATTTGTATTTCCAGAAAGCCTTTGAAAATGTACCATACATTATCCTACTTTGTAAGTTGTGAGTCCATACTATATTAGCATGGATGGAGATGGCTAGTTAACAGAATTCAAAGATTTGGGATAATGGGGGCATTTTCCGGATGGCAACTTGTAACTAGTGGAGTGCCACAGTTATCAGTGCTGGGGTGACAATTATTACAATATATATGACTGACTTGGATGAAAAAAAGTGAATATATTATTGATAAGTCTGTAGATGATAAGGAAAAAGAAGTCTTGGGAAGGGAAATGGTGAGTTTGATACAAAGAGTCTGCAGACAGACACAGACAGGTTAAGCAAATGGACAAAAATTGGACCGATGGAGAATAATATGGCAAAATGTGACCTGTACATTTTGGCAGGAAGGATAGAGGAGATGAACCCTATGTAAATGGAGAAAGCTGCCAAAAGCTACAGAACAGAGGGATTTGAAAGTCCTTGTCTATAAATCATAAAAAGTTAGTACACAAATTCCACAAGTATTAGGGAAGTAATAATGAATGTTGGGCTGTATTTCAACGGGTATGGAGTATAAAAACAGGAAAGTCTTGGTTAATGCACTAGCTAAACCACACCTGGAATACTGCCAACAATGTTGGTCTATTCATCTAAGGGAAGAATTGTTGACGTTGAAGAAAGTTCAGAGCATATTCACTCCGCTGATCCTGAGTGTGGAGTGATTGTCTTATAAAGAGAAGTTACTCATTGGAGTTTAGAAGAACGTTAGGTAACCTGAGACATAAAATTCTTAGAGGACTTGACAGAGTACATGTGGAAAGGTCGTTTCCCCTTGTGGAAAAGGCAAGAACTGGAGTGCATAATCTTGTAATAAATATTTACCTGTTTAAGACAGAGAGAAGGCGGCTTTTCCCCTCTCAGAGGTTAGTGAATCTGTGTATTAATTTTACTGCAGAAGGCTATTGAGGTTGGATTGTTAAATAAATTCAAGGATGAGATAAACATTTTTTTAATCAGAAAGGGAACCAAATGTTCTGGGAAAAGGCAGTAATGTGGAGTTGAGGATTATCAGATCAACATGATCTCTTGGAATGATGGCACAGCCTCAATGGGCTGGATGGTCTACTTCTGCTCCTATGCCTTATCTTTTATAATATCAACGTCTTTTATAATGTCAATAGCATTTAAATACACCAGAATGAATGTTGCATTTTATGTTCCATCTGAAGGATGTGACATAAGGGATAATTTCCACACAGAAGCAGATCAGCGCATGATTGCCATCATATATACAATTCTTACACACACACAAACAACATTCTCAAATTGTGTCATTGGATCAACAAAATTAAAGGTAGCAGTATGTAGAGTTCAAAGTACCTTCGGTCACCTGTCAAGCATGACGCACAACCTTACATGCCAGAAAACAGGACACACATTTGAGTGTCTACTTGACCTTGACCTAATTGAGAAAGTTGGGAATGAACCTACTCCTTGGGTCTCACACATTAATGAGATCAAGAAACTTAAGAACATGAAGCAGGTTAGAAGCTGCACCGATATGCAGCCAACAAACTAAACCATGGGAACATGAAAAACACTTGACACTGACAATTGACAATATCATAGAGAAAATGAATGGAGCTAAACATTTCATTTCACTTGATCTCCATATAGTCGTCAAATTATCTTTGCAGAAGACAAGTGGCAGATTAGATGATTGATCAGAATATAAAAAATGGCAGATGAAAAGATTGATCAGAAGAAACAAATTAGAGTATGAAAGAAAAATTTTAAAAATGGATAGCAAGAGTTTCTATTGATACCTAAAAATGAAAAGGGGAAATGAATTCAGTGTTCTTCTTTGAGAGAATGAGAATGGGAACTAATAGGAGACAATAAGGATTCAATAAGGAACTTGCACAAGGAATAAATAAATATTTTGCTTCTGTCTTCACTATAGATGATGCAAAAACATCACAGTAACAGTTAGAAATCAGCAAGTGGAAAAAGGGAGAAATGTGGTTAAATTAAAATCGTAAGGGAAGTGGTACTGAGCAATTCTGAGCCAAAGTCCCTTGAGCAGCCAACTCATCCTGTAAACGTGGTCATGGTGGATTGCCCGAGTGTCTGCCACTTCCCACATATTGCAGTTGCAGCACATCACCTGTCCAGCCATCTCTACTCTGTTCAATTAATTAATTTAGATATTAGATATTTTAAAGGCAAATTTATAAACCATACTCTTCAGCTATAATAATGTCTCCACTTTTAAGCCAATTGGCTAATCTAAAGATTCAAAAGACATACCACCAATCACCTCCTTGTTTTCCTGTCTTCGCTCTTTGGCTCTTATTGGAAGAAACAAGTTGAAGGGGTCTCTGCCATTGGTCTTCAGCTCCTGCAATCACAACCTTCTCATGCAGGACATCTGCTCATCTCCTTATGAAGCCATTGATGTGCTCTCTCCAGTTGTTTGGGAAGCTGCTGACTCCACTTTCTCTCTGCTATTTATGAAAACGTTGCCCCTGTTTCATGTGGTCCTTATGAAGATAACCCTCCTGCTCTCTCTCGCATAGTTCAGAAGAACAGGATCCTACTCCTGTTCTTGAACACTCTGCTTATAGCAATGTTGACTCGATTTCCACTCCTCTAAGTCTGCCTCACAGTGATACTGGGCCACACATACACCTCCCAGTCTGCCTCACAGACACTCATTCATATATACACTTCCCAGTTTGCCTCACAGTGATACTGGGCCACACATACACCTCCCAGTTTGCCTCACAGTGATACTGGGCCATACATACACTCTCAGTCTGCCTCACAGTGATAATGGGCCACACATACACCTCCCGGTCTGCCTCACAGTGACACTGGGCCACACATACACCTCCCAGTCTGCCTCACAGTGATACTGGGCCACACATACACCTCCCAGTCTGCCTCACAGTGATACTGGGCCACACATACACCTCCCAGTCTGCCTCACAGTGACACTGGGCCACACATACACCTCCCAGTCTGCCTCACAGTGACACTGGTTCACACATACACCTCCCAGTCTGCCTTACAGTGATACTGGGCCACACATACACCTCCCAGTTTGCCTCACAGTGATACTGGGCCACACATACACCTCTCAGTCTGCCTCACAGTGATACTGGGCCATACATACACCTCCCGGTCTGCCTCACAGAGATACTGATTCAGCCATACACAGATATCCTCTTTTAGAGTGAGAAAGACACCAAAAACCAATTCCCTGGTATAGCACTGCATCCAACACATGACCTGCCCTATTTGAAATGTCGTTATTCCTTACTTTGTCTAGCTTTCTCCCTCCATCAGCCTGTTCAACTGACATCTTTAGTCAAGCTTCATTTGTTGTCATTTGTGAACTTTCTGTCTTGTTATGAGGTTTATTGACACTTCACTGGTTAGAGAATGTTTGTTATTATTGTGGTTTTTAAAGCAAAAAGCAGCAACATTTTGCTTTGGGGAAACATGGAGAACAATGAAGTGCTTGTTAAGAGTGCAGAGCTGTCTCAGCTCCAGCGGTTTGGCAGACTATAGGCACTAGCTGAAACAAATTATAATGAATTATAGGAACCACATCAAAAGATTAGTTAGATTTTGTGCTATTCGTTAGGTGCTGCAGGGAGATTGTATAACTTTACACACATTCTAAAATAGAACAATAGGAACACAGAAACCCCAACAGCTGCTTGAATCTAGTTAGTTTTGTATGTTCTAGTTAATGGCAATCTGCCTGAGGTGGTTGCAAAAACTTGTATTAACGTAAGTTTTTTTTCATACATTTTATTGCACCTAAGACATAAGAGAGAAAAGATTGTTTGCAAGTACCAGTATAAATATAATCTTGAAATATCCTTAAGGTGTTAGCTTTGGCTCAGTGGCAGCACTCTCACTTCTAAGTCATGAAGGTCATAGGTTCAAGTCCACTCTGGAGACTGGAATGTCTAATTTTGGTCGACACTTCAGTCAAATAGTGCTATATATTCAAGGTGTTGTTTTTCACGAGAGACATTAAAACCAGGTTTAATCCCCCTCTCAAGTGGACATGAAATATTCCATGGCACTCTTCAAAGAAATGCAGGAAAAATTCTAATTCCTTGGCCAACATTTATCCCTCAGCTGCCATCATTGAAGTAGAAGAGAAGAGAATAAAATTGCTGCTTGTGGGACCTCACCATACATAAATTAGCTGTTCCATTTTCTACATTTTCTATGACTGAGTTTTCAAGAAAACAAGAAGACACTGTCAAGGAGAGAAAATGGCATTCTGATTCCAAGACTGCTAGTTTCATTTGCATGGTTTCTAATTTTTATTTTAGTGTTGTGAAAAATGTAATTCATAAGTCCACACTCTGCGCTCCTGACCTGGCCAATTCCATTTTAAAGATGGGAATACCCCAGTCCTTATCACTTTTACTGGAGGTCCATTTTTCAAGAGCTGTAGTTCAAGACCACCTCAGGAGTGTTGGGAAACATCATCAGGATGAGGGAATATTTCAAAAGGTAAGTTCAAAAGGCCTAAACATGCTCCCTGTGCCACATTGTGTCCCCAGCCAGTTCCTATGGCCCCTCATGTTCCCCATACCAAGATATGACATTTCCATGCTCTTTCACCTCCCCATATAATACTGATGAATCCTATTGTGCTAACAGAATATGTTTACATTAGACTTTTTAAAAGGTCATTTGTTCATAATTTCACAGTTTCATAAAAACCTATTTCATGACAAATAGCAATTTTAATCATCCAGACTTTTCAAATTAGTAATAACAGTGCAATCACTTGAAACCTCATTATTTTATGCAAATAAATATTTATGCATTGACAGCAGAGACATTTTTATTTGCTTCTGGAATGTAAATTTCACTGGCTAGGTCAGCATTTATTGCCCATCCCTAACTGTCCAGAGGGCAATTGTTCTGGCTCTGGAATAACTTATAAACTATACCAGATAAGGACAGCACTTTCCTTTTCTCATGAATATTGGTGAACATGCTGTGTTTTTGTATGACAAGTGAAAGTGCATACACTGCTGCCAATAGATTACCATTCTTTTCCCCACCCAAAGTTTTCTTCAATTCAAATTTCACCATCTGCCATTGTAAGATTTGAGCTGACGTTCTCATGACATTCGCTTGGGATTCTGGATGACTAGTTCAATGACATTAACACTACTTTACCACTTCCCCCAGGTCAGGAAGCTAGTGTTTGTCAGTCAAGCAATGGTGGGTTTTCCCAAGGGCTCAGCTGTTTCAACAGTCTAATGAATGACTCAAGTTTTCAGCCAATAATACATTAGCAAAGCTGGGAGAAAGTGAAGACCGCAGATGATGGAGATCAGAGTTGCAAAGTGTGAGGCTGGAAAAGCACAGCAGGTCAGTCAGCATCCGAGGAGCAGGAGAGTCGACGTTTTGGACATAAGCCCTTCATCAGGAAACTGAGAACAATCCTCGAGAGAGTGTCTCTCCAGCTAGCGACACAATTACAGAATGTTATACTTTTTCATGAATCTTCATCAATTTGTGTGCAAAATATAATGGTTTTTTTTGGAATCTTTCTCAGAACCTTTTTTGATAACTCATATTTTCATTCTCTGTTGATCCAACAAAGAACATGATATTACACTCAGCCAAGTTAAAGTCATTGCTATTGCATTGCCCACTGTCCTAGCACATCTAAATTGATAAAAATCACACAACACCAGGTAAAAGTCCAACAGGTTTGATTGGAAGCACTAGCTTTTGGAGCACTGCTCCTTCATCAGGTGCCTGTGTCACAATCAATTACATTTCCATACAGTAAGATTCTAGTTCTTACACAGATTTTGGTGTTAGCTGAAAATTTACTGACTATACGCCCAACATTATCAATCAGATCATTAGCAAAAATACTGAGCTGATATGGTTAAGGCTTGATCCATGCGGGATACCAGCAGTAACAGCAGAACTGCATCCATTAACTGTTTTGATGCAGGACTAAAGTCAACTTTTAACTTAAACTATTAAATGCGATGGTTACTACAAGATTCAATCTTGTGGAGTAACCTAGTACAAAGTAACTTATGTAAGGCTTTATGAGAAAATTAGATAATGTCATATTGTATATTTTTAATAGCCTGTCCACTTTGCAGTTTATCATAAAGAGTAGGACTCATGATTACTTTTAGAATTTTCTCCATAGCAGATGTCACTCTAAAGAAAGGACCCACATGACCTAACTGCATGAGCTTCTAATCTAATGGAACAATCATTGATACTATTGAAACATTTAATATTTGGGCAAAGAGATGACAAAGCACTTCTCCCATCAACTGAACCATTCTTGAACCTGCTTAATTTTGTATGTTCTTATGAAAGTTAAAGTATCCATATGTTATAAATAGTAAACACGCTAGGGCTGATTAGCAGCAAGTAAAATTAATGCCTCACAAGTGCCATGTAATGGGTGTCTCCAAAAAGAGAGTTTAAGCATCTTCTGCTGACATTACATGGCATTACTATTACTACCAAGTTCCTGACTATCAATTTTTTGCAAGTTGTCATTGAGTCAAAACTCGAGTGTACTAGCTACATAAAAACGATGACATCGAGATAAAGCCGAGGTTCGGTACCCTGGAGGGAGTAATTCTGAGCCCTGCAAAGCCTCTCCAGTACTGACAAGGTATAAATCAGGAATATGGGAGACAGTTTTTACATGCCTGCATGAGTTAGCTTGCAAAAAAAATACAGTTTATCAACACCATCAAAGACAAAGCATCTTATTTGATTGACAGTAAAATTGGCATTTAAATCTTCACTTCTTTAACTATGGCTGAAGCAAGTCTAACATCATGGCTTCTGGGAAACATTGTCAAATTTGTGTCCTCTATAACTAAAGGTGGACGATATACTTGATATAACAGCATCACCCCCATATCTCTCCAGATATCACAGCATCTGAATGCGAACAAGTCAGGAATAAGGTTCGGTACCACCTTCTTCTGAAGGCCAATAAATCTTCATTAGTGATGATCAACTATTCAGAAGCGATTTAAACATGACTCCATCCTGGTGTCTTATCTGCTCAGTTAATAGGACAAGCTAAGTGTATAATTATTGAGGTAGTATTTTTCACTAGTTACAATTCCAAGTTGCGCCTGATTGAAATTCTAAGGAAGATCCAAATCCAGGAAAAGAACCTACAAAGGGATGAGAGCATCTGTTAAAAGAGGAAAAGCTCACAAGAGAGGAGTCAACACTGACTGGATCTCTCTCCATAGATGTTTTCTCATCTGCTCAGCATTTCCAGTATTTTCTGCTGTTATTTCAAATTTCCAGCATCCACAATATTTTTTTCATTTTTATGAAGGGAAAGAGTTGACTGAAATAACTTAGGATTCCAATGAAGCTCAACACAATGAGATACAGCATCTCATTTTCTGCTTAGATGCTTTATAGCCTTCAGGACTCAATATTGAACTCAATAACTTCTGAACATGAACACTGTCTTCCATTTTGATTGTACTCCTCACATTACATTCCCACGCCTAGTGTCTCGTTTGCATGGGCTTGGTCTCAGCAAAGCTGACTTATTTTCTACTTTCACACCTATCATACCAAACATTACACTTATTTCTGATCTCAACAGCCTTTATTACCATTCACATTCCTTTTGTGTTTTGCTCTAGGCACCTTCACCACCTTTGAGTCTCCTCCCTCCTTGCCAACAGCATGAAGAACATTGAACTCCAGGGCCTTCAGCTCTGTTTTTCTCTCTCCACAGATACCATCAGACCTGTTGAGTTTCTCCAACACTTTTCAGACCTCCAGCATCAGCAATATTTTGCTTAATTTGTGTTAGCCTAGAACTAGGTAATAGGCTCTTCCTTTTGTCTTTTAGATAAGATAATTCACCCCTTTTCACTGTCTCAGTTATTATCTTGGGTGGCTGGCATGTGTTCTATGCGTCCCATTTATCTCTCCACCCCCGACGTTTCCAGCCTCATTCCTGATGAAGGATTACAGCCCGAAATATCGATTTTCCTGCTCCTCGGATGCTGCCTGACCCACTATGCTTTCCCAGCAAAACACTCTCAACTCTGATCTCCAGCATCTGCAGACCTCACTGTCTCCTGCATGTGTTTGAGACAGAGTTCCACTGTAAGATTTTTGTTTATGTAGGGAAGTATCCTTTTGCCCTCACATTCATGATGTACAGATGGGAGGTTGGGAGGCATAGTCATGGTCAGTGATGAGGAAGTCTGGGACAGACAGATTCAAGTTTACAGGATAACTGATTGGGACTCCATGAAGCACTCCCGCTCCTTCGGCGCTGTAAATGCTGATTCAGCCTTTCTGTTCTCCTCCAGCCCAGAAACCCAGTTGCCTGTGGTAAATAGAATAATTGTAAAATGTCATACAATCTACCAAGAATGTTTAAAAAACTATGTGCTTCCCAGGTTGATTGCTCAGCCCTTGTTACAACACAGTTAAAACCAAAAATGGGTAGCAGTTTCAAGATGTTTCAGTTCTTTTCAAACTCCTGTGTGTTCTATTCTGTTGCCTTTTTATCCCCACACACCCGTGTATGTGAGTCGAAAGCTTATTGTTGGTGGTAAGCCAACTTTAGCTGTACTAATCAAACTGCACCAAGTTATGACATGTACAGATATCTAGGAATAGCTTTAAAAAGAGAACATTTTTGGAAAATTATATTCTGAAAGGCTGCTGGATGGCACTGGTTCATGGCAGATTATAGGTTCTGTAATTTGCAAATAAGTCTGAGCAGAAACGCAAGAGGAAAAGGACACTTCTTAAAACTACTACAATTTAGGGTCCAGTTGTGGTACCCCAGATTTCCGATTACGCCCAAAACGGAAATTCTACCTCATATATAATTTGAATGAATAACAACTATGATATAGAAGATCCTCTGGAAACTATTTTAAGGAATTATCTCACACAATCAGTCTGTGTGGAGATGAAGTAGCATGCTGAGTCAAAGCATAGTGGGCATTTTACAGAGCTTGTAAGAAAGTGAAAATATAGAGGAAATAAGGTCCGCAAAACAGCCTATTTCTGTGCATTAAAGAGAACTTTGAAGAGATAACAACTTAATTTTAGTGATTTATCAATTAAAAAAATAATGATTTTTGCACAATGCAAGTGAAATAATAGTTCCTCTAACCCTAACCTAACTCTAACTTCAATACCAAGTTTCATTGTGCTAAAAGTCATCGAGTCATAGAGATGTACAGCATGGAAACAGACCCTTCGGTCCAACCTGTCCATGCCGACCAGATATCCCAACCCAATCTAGTCCCACCTGCCAGCACCCGGCCCTTCTCCCTCCAAACCCTTCCTATTCATATACCCATCCAAATGCCTCTTAAATGTTGCAATAGTACCAGCCTCCACCACATCCTCTGGCAGCTCATTCCATACACGTACCACCCTCTGCATGAAAAAGTTGCCCTTGGGTCTCTTTTATATCTTTCCCCTCTCACCCTAAACCTCTGCCCTCTAGTTCTGGACTCCCCGACCCCAGGGAGTCCTGAAACACTGCTTGCACTGATACTTTAGAAGGTGGTTACATTGCAAACCGTCTTCACCAGGTCTTTGTCGAGAGGGACACGTATCACTTACAATGACAACTAAAATTACCTGAATTATTCATTTATGTGGCTTAGCTCAAAACTCCAATGAGGTTTGAATAATGGCAAAACTGAGTAATGGATAATTGAACTAAAAAGGGACCCAATGTTTGATGAACTTGACTCAGCCACTTTACAAACAAAAACAGAAATTGCTGGAAAATCTCAGCAGGTCTGGCAATGTCTTGGAGAGAAATCAGAGTTTGGATCCAAACTTCTTCAGTCACTTTACACAGTGTATATTCCAATAAAATAGGTCTGATTTTGTGAAGGCCTAACTATTAGATTAGATTCCCTACAGTGTTGAAACAGGCCCTTCAGCCCAACAAGTCCACACCGACCCTCTGAAGAGTAACCCACACACACCCATTTCCCTCTGACTAATGCACCTAACACTATAGGCAATTTAGCATGGCCAATTTACCTGACCTGCAACATCTTTGGACTGTGGGAGGAAAGCGGAGCACCCGAAGGAAACCCACACAGACATGGGGAGAGTGTGCAAACTCCACACAGTCAGTTGCCTGAGGCTGGAATAAAACCTGGGACCCTGGTGCTGTGAGGCAGCAGTGCTGACCACTGAGCCACCATGCCGCCCTGGAGACAAGTGGGTACCTGCAACAGACAGTCCAGTTTGGCTAACATTTGCAAGGATAGCAGTGAAATCTTCTGAAATTGACCAAGTCAGAATCACCAATGTTATCACATTCTCTTTCTTATTTCCCCAGGGAGGGTTCTGTAACTAATGGGGAACCACCTCCGAGATCTGGTGGGAAACCAATTCAAGCAATCAAAAACAAAATTAAATCCTGGACTCTGACCTTTACAGCAAGGATTGGTGTTCCCTGACTAGTCACCAAAGACTGGCCACAAGGGGAAGAACTCTTTCCAATGAAACTGACAAATTGATAAAGTGTTATTTGTGAAAATGAAAAGCTTCAGCCATTATGGGGAGAAAGGCTACTGTAGACAGCACTTCTTATCTCAGAAATGTTTTCACTGCAAGACAGTAGATTGCCAACCTTTTGGAAGGCACCTTAGTTGCTTAGCATTTTACCCCCCTTCAGATTCTATGCTGCTAGCTTTCCCCGCTCATCTCGTGAGCAGTTCCTCTCTGGTTCTCTGAAGAAGGATCAAAGAAAAGACAACATCACCATGAATAGCAGCAGAAACAGGAGCAGGTGAAAGAAAGCAGTGCCAATTTTCACCTCAGCTGCCTGTTATTTCATCGTACAGAGATCCACTTCCCGTTGGAAGAAGACAAGATTCCTAACATAGAGTTGACGGGCAGATGACCAATTTTCCTGAGATGCCGCAACACTAATGTTTTAGTTGGCTCAGACTAACGTGGTGATTATTGTCACTTCCTGGAATGATAGCTCTTCCTAGTCGACCATGTAGGCATTTATTAGCGGAGGCTAATCAGAATGTATGTTGCTTAAAAGTCACAACTCCTCCTCCTACCTCTTGCTCCGTCTCCATCTTTGGTTTCTCCTCAAGTTGCTCACTCTTTTCTCCAACAAGGAGAGAAAACAGAGAGTTGTGAGTCTATGTAAATGTTGATGTGCTGTGGAGGGAAGAGCACAACTTATGAAGCATGGTATGAGAGGGAATAGGACGATGGTGAGTCTGAGGGTTGATTGGGAATGTGAAGAATTGCTTCTTTCTTTTAATTCAGGAGATGTGGGCGTCACTGACTAAGCCAGCACTTATTACCCATCAATAAGTACATTTGAGAAGGTCTACCCACAGTCCTACTAGAATGGGAATTCCAAGATTTTAGCCAATGACAGTGACGAACTAGTGATATAGCTATAAGTCAGAATGGCTTGTGGTTTGCGGGGAATGTGCAATTGGTGACGTTTTCATGCATTTATGTTCTTGTCCTTCTAGGTGGTAGAGGTTCAGGTCTTGCAAAGGAGCTGTGAATTGCAGTGCATCTTGATGGTGTTGAGCTTCTTCAGTATTGTTGGAGCTGCACTAATCCCGTCAAGTGGGCACTCTCCTAGCATGAGTCTTGTAAATAATGGGAGAAAGTGAGGACTGCAGATGCTGGAGATCAGAATCGAGAGTGTGGTGCTGGAAAAGCACAACCAGTCAGGCAACATCCAAGGAGCAGGAGGATCGACGTTTCTGGCTTTCGATTCTCCTGCTCCTCAGATGCTGCCTGACCTGCTGTGTTTTTCCAGCACCACAATCTCGACTCTTGTAAATAATGGTCAAACTTTAGGTAGTTTGGAGAAAGAGACACGTGTGGAAACACAAGGTACATTGCCTTGAGGATTGTTGTACTGTACATTACTGGGCAATTGGATATGTGAGGATTGACACTCAAAAGCACAATGCCTCTCACTTATAATGCCTGTTCAGTGTCTGAGATCGTCTTGCTGCACTGTTTCCATGTTCAAGGGATCATATCCTTGTTGCTGGCTTCTTTGGACACTTCTGTCTACTATTGCTTGTTTGGAAAAGTAGTCTCTTCCTCCCATCTTTGGGAAAGATCACCCATCTTGAGCCTCTCAAAATTCTGCAGGAGTAACTCTAGGTACAAGTGAGAGAACCAAGTTGGCAAGCCCATTGATTAATAAACCAGATTGCTGTCTGGCAAATGTTCATGCCATTCTGTCAGGAACAAAATATTAAAATCCCCTGCCCAAGGAGTCTGAGTGGCAGCATGATTAATTGTGGAAGAGGTGATACAAGGAGAAAGCAGCTCTTAACTTTAATTACGGCCAATAGTCATTGTGAGTATTTAATTTAGAATGAAGATTGACCGCTTGGAAATAGGATGGAGCCAAATCAAAATACAGAGGAAAAGTTTTCGATACTGACTTCTTTGACGTGCTGCAGCAGGAAATGCATCCACGGATGGTGGCTCTGTTTGGAGAAGGAGCCCCAAATAAGGAAGATGCTTTCTGGCATTTGGAAAGCTGTCAAATTACGAAAGCTGCCATCTTTGCTCACATACTGATAAGTGGGGGCATTTTAAGAATTAAAATCACAAGCTGGAGTATTCCCAGGGAGGTAACGTGTACCATTCACAGGCAGCCATTTCCACACACTTTCTTTGCTGCAGTGAACTTGTGGGGCACACTTATTTGTGTGCTCACACTAATAACTTGTACTGCGACACATTAAATGGTAAGAAAAAACACTGACGCCAGAAACTCCTTGCATGCTGCCTTGGAATGTACTCTCATGGGGTGGGATGGGGACTGGCCGCAGGGCTGCCTGTCTGGGTGCTCTGCCAATTTCGAACATCTGGATGTCTTTAGCGTGCTTCCAGAAGAAGGCTGTTCACAGCCACCGTGAATGCATTGGCGGGACACCTGCCAATTTGAAAGAGTTGCTGAGATTTGAGGAGACGGCCCTCAGCATTTATGGCTTGGAGTCTGTGAAGGGAACATGAGAGGGAGAGCTCAGGAGCACGCTGTCACCATCAAGAAAATATCCTCCTTTGATAGGTCCATTGTTTCCCTTACTCCCTCCACAACACAGTACACGTTAGTAGCGAGGCACACAATACTTCAATATATCATTTCGGGCAGAAAGCATTACATTTTGAAACCCTTCGCTTTCTTTCAATGTATGATTTTTGTGTTATCCAACTGGTGACAGCCAGGATTCAAATTGTTCTCAGCATTCCTCTTTATTCCTTCAGATATTTTTAGGGATGCAGCACACACTTTCACTTAGTTTAATTAAAACCTCATATCTAAGGGCCTTCAAATAGTATGTGTGTGCGGAAAATAGATGCAGTGAAGTACAAATGCCTAGGAACAAGTAGAGGATGCAGCCAAGAAAACACTACCCAGGGATACGTTCTGAGGAATCCCCTTTTTATTGCTAGTTCATTGATGAATAAAAGTTTCTTTGTTGCATCTTTCGAGATTTTGCCAAAATCCCTATCATAACTGCTAGAGAATGGGCTGCAATGAAGTCTGACTTCTCAACAACAATGCATGAGGAATTTACACTTTATAATGAGAACTAAACTGTTGGAGAAAATAGGCAATAAGAATAGACTCTCCTCATAATTTCTTCCATTGGTGTCAGATTTGACAAGATTTAAGTGATTAACTCAAGAGTGAAGTGATTCAAGCATGAAGGTGATGTCCTTCTGATTGTAAGTGGCCCCATTATCACTGGAGCCAATCCCAATAAGTCCAGATCTGTTAACGTGTCTTTGTCAATGAGAACTTCTTAAATTCATTGAGGCAGACCAAACTGACAGATAGGAAGGCATTCAATTTTAAGAGAGAACAGTGTTGTGCCGTTGTACAAATCTCAGAAAGGTACTAAGATATTTAAGACAGCTTTAAGACACATCACATAATGTGTCAATCTAGAAACAGCAGGCTCCATTTTACTGTCTGTTAATTCAGTTTAGCAAGCAGGAATCAGTCATTCAGCAGTCAACTGTGTAGATGTAATATAATGACAATATAAGTAAACATATTATTCAGACTACATGCATAAGTCTGAGATGTCATATGTATAAGTGCATATACTAAGCTGCTATTGAACTTCCAGATATCTATCTCAAAGACAACTGGAGTATATATTATTTTGGCCAGAAAACAGGAAATTACATCACTTGGTGACAGCAAATTGGCATTAGAAGCTGGTGACAACAAGTTGTAAAACATTGTTTTCTGAACAATTACCTATTATCTGTCTGAATTCAGAGTGAAATACATAATTAATAAACAAGACAATGATTACAACAGTTGGAACTGAAGCACAACAACCACAAAAGACATGAGTACAGTCCATCTCCTCAGAAACGTGGGATGCCATAGTGTGTCAGATTTAAAAATGTACAGCAATTTACAAGAAGGCAAGTACAGTTCCAATCTGGTAAAACAATCTTAGAATGAAGTTGAACCATGATATAACAATCATCACTTGATTTTGCCCATTTGTTTTCTCTGCAAACAGCAAGAGTCGAGAGTGTGGTGCTGGAAAAGCACAGCAGGTCAGGCAGCATCCGAGAAACAGAAGAATCGACATTTCAGGCATAAGCGGGTTTTCTCCCGCAGTCCAAGGATGTGCAGGTTAGTTGAACTGGCCGTGCTAACTTGCCCATAGTGTTGAGGGATGCGTAAGCTAATTGCATTAGTCAGGAGAGATGTAAAGCAAGAGCATAGGGGAATGGATCTTGGTGGGATACTCTTTGGAGTGTTGGGGTGGGCTTGTTTGGCCTGTTTCCACGTTGTATGGATTCTAGGATAAGAGGAAAAACAGAAAATTCAAGGAAACCAGGTGGAACATTAGATTGCAAGACTGATCCTTCATATACTGACTTTGAAAAAGAAAACATAAAAATGAATAGTAAAAATGGAAGGCAAATATCTGAATATGGATTGGCATTCCAATGATGATCGGTCAGAATTTCAGTTAGTCAAAGAAAGAATAAATCTTCATTTCATAGATCAATAGATCAGTGGATAAAGTCGAGCAGTCAAATATTTTATCACCTTAGGACACAAAGAATTGTGAAGATTAAAATATTTCAGTACTTCAAGAGATGACAGGAAAGATCTTAACAATATTTATTAATAACAAGAAGATCAACTTATGGACTGAATCAATTTCAGACCATATAGTGTGAATGCATGTCCTGTCATTAATAGCCAGTTGAAAATATCAATCTATTTGTAGGCAGGTGTTAACACAAAGTACAGGATCTGGTTTCATCAAATCTTAGCCGAAATGTTTATGGGATGAATCACTGCCTCCACACCCATAAATGTGTCTGAAAGGCATTTCTGGGCAAACCTAAAGATTATTCCATTGACACTTCTAGAAGGACACGAGTTTGAAATAGTTATCGCAGGGCAGCAAAACCTGCAGATGCTTAATTCTGCAGCAACAGCTGCAGCTATCAATGGGGTCTATAAAACAGTCAAATGTTTGATGAGATTTGGATTGATTCACTCACAAACAGTGCCCAATGCCTATTTGTTAAGCACAAGTTAAGTTCGATAAGAGGATACTGGGTTAAAATGTACAAGAAGTCCATTTGCTCAGAAAAACCATGGTGCAACTCAATGCTCTACTGTAACATGTGAAGAAGAGTCAACAATGTTATCCATTTTCCAAACTTTCATCCATTGAATTAACTTCCTGAGTCCATCTTGTCTAAAATGCAACTCAATGCTTAACTGTAGTCACTGAATTCCAAAATGTAACTTCAATGTTCCAGCTTGCAGATCCTAATCTGACAATTTGTTGTCAATTTGACACAACACATGGATGTTGTCGGTAAAGCTGTTGCCTTTACCCTATTTGAGTGATATATCCAAATGGAATAGACAACATGATCTACATGCCAAAAGTGACACTGGTGCAGGCACAAATATGTCCTTACGCATCCTAGACAAGATGGACTCAGGAAATTAATACAATGTGGTGCAGTCTGCATGCAATAACTGCTGGCAATGGGTCTCTCATCCTATATCTTGACATTATTCATCTTAAATGTCAATACAGCTCCTCAGGTTGTCTCAGTATTGCTTTGTTGATAAAACAGCACCTTCTATCATTGAGTGAAAGTCAGTACTGCAGATGCTGGAGATCAGATCTGCTCTGACCCCCACCTTCTATCATTGATCTACCTGCATGAACAGATCTATGCAATATTGTGCTCCATAAGATGTAACAAATATACTAATTTGAACATCCAAGATTCCAGACCATAGCATCAGGTCTTTACATGAATTGACTAACCTCTATCAAGACTGGCTTGATTCTATAGAAATTTTGGGTGGCACGGTGGCTCAGTGGTTAGCACTGGTACCTCACACCTTCAGGGACCTGGGTTCGAGTCTAGACTCAGGCAACTGTCTGTGTGGAGTTTATACATTTTCTCCATATCTGTGTGGGCTTCCGCTCACAATCCAAAGATGTGCAAGTTAGGTGAATTAGTCATGCTAAATTGCCTATAGCATTCAGGGATGTGTAGGTTGGGCACATTAATCAGTCAATGTCAAATGTAGAGGAATGGGTTACCTTTTGGTGGGTTGGCGTGGACTTGTTGGGTCAAATGGCCTGTTCCCACACTGTAGGGATTCTATGATAATTCAATGGTGATCCAGTGTTACACCTGAAAGATTATGCTCGACCCAGTGTCAACCCTCCACATTGGTTCAGTGTTGACACTCAGGATAAACTCAAAACAGAATTGGATCTCATGCTGAAAAACTGTAATATTCACAAAGTTGCACATCAGAAGAATTATTGCAGCATAATTATTTGTGTTTGGAAAAATGATGGCACTCTATATCTAAATGCTTAGTTTCAAAGTGACTGAATATTTCACAAAAAATATGTCCATACAAAATTCCTACCCTGGGAGAACGTAATCCCAAGTTCTCAGGTACCAAGGTTTGTTCAAAGCTCAATGTCAAGAATGGATATTGGTCCATGCAGTTTTCCCCTGAGTCACAGAAACTGATGCTTAGAACTTCATTGGGAGATACTATTTTCTCAGAGTACTATTTGGATTATCTGTTATCCAGGATAAATTGCAAAACAGCATAGGATTTTACCATGGAGCATCTATTAGGTTATCTTTATATTGAAGATGATATTGCAGTTCTCAGGGAAACTGAACAGGAGAATGACACAAACCTTCATCAGCTCATGGCAATGAAATGAAAACTAAGTCTTATTTTCCACAACAAAGTATGCTAAATCAACATAGACCAAGTCACGTTCTTTGGATCAGTCCACTCCTCAATCAACATTAAACCTGATTCTATGATCACAGATTACAGAAAAAAGATGCCCAAACCAAAAGCAAACTTACAAAGGTTTCTCGGTCTCTTTAGCTTTTTACCCTTTTTTCTAAATTTTGCAACAAAAGTGTGAGAATAGCTTTATAAAGATCCACAGTGCATTTGGCAGAAAGATCGCCAATGTAGTTTACAATTTTGTAGACATTTGGTAGTACTGGAATACTAAAACCAGACACATTTTATTGAAGCTTTTCATCTTGCACTCATCAGGACAATTCATAAGAACATTAATTTAAGAGGAAAACCAATGTTTTTACAGCATGAGAGGCAGTGCTCATTAGTTGACAAGTGGCCTTGATTGATGGAGGCATTTTGAAAAGGCACCAAATAATGATGACTGACAGTTGACAAAACAGATAACACATCTGAATTGCACATGTTCACTCATTCAATAGAGAATAGACAATAGACAATAGGTGCAAGAGTAGGCCATTCTGCCCTTCGGGCCTGCACTACCATTCAATATATGCCCTCCCACTCAAATTGCAGATTGAAGCTTATTGTATTATGGTCACTACTTCCCAATGGCTCCTTCACTTCGAGGTCCCTGACCAATTCTGGTTCGTTGCACAATACCAGATCCAGAATTGCCTTCTCCCTGGTCGGCTCCAGCACTTGCTGTTCTAAGAATCCATCTCTGAGGCACTCCACAAAGTCTCTTTCTTGAGGTCCAATACCATCCTGATTCTCCCAGTCTACCTGCATGTTGAAATCCCCCATAACAACTGTAGTAACATCTTTGTGACAGGCCAATTTCAGCTCCTGATTTAACATATCCGACATCCAGACTACTGTTTGGGGGCCTGTAGATAACTCCCAAGAGGGTCTTTTTACCCTTAGTATTTCTCAGCTCTATCCACACTGACTCTTCATACCCTGATTCTAGGTCACCCCGTGCAAGGGACTGAATATCATCTCTTACTAACATGGCCACCCCCACCCCCTCTGCCCGTCAGTCTGTCCTTACGATAGCACGTGTAGCCTTGAATATTCATTTCCCAGGCCCTGTCCACTTGAAGCCACGTCTCAGTTATCCCCACAATATTGTATCTGCCAATTTCCAAAGGAGCCTCAAGCTCATCCATCTTATTTCTAATGCTTCATGCATTCATGTATAGTATTTTTAATTTGTTACTGCTCTCACCCTTTCCATCAACTCCTATTTCACTCAACCACTACAGCATGATCCCTTTCTGAGTTTTCTGCTTCATTGATATAGTTGTCTTTCTTGACTTCCCTTGTTCTAACTTTCGCTCCAATTTCCTTCTTAAACATCCAGTTTGTCCCCTCCCCCCCCGCTACTTAGTTTAAACGTAGCTGTGTTGCAGTAGCAAACCTGCCTGCTAGAATGCTGGTCCCTAACCTATTAAGGTGCAAACCATCTCTCTTGTAGAAGTTATGCTTATCACAAAACATACCCCAGTGATCCAAGAATTTAAATCCTTGCTTCCTGCACCAGTTCCCCAGCCACACCTTCAAGTCCATTATCTCCCTGTTTCTGGCCACACCAGCCGAGGAACTGGAAGCAAACCGGAGATAACCACCCTGGACATCCTGCTTTTCAGCCTTCTTCCTAGTTCTCTGAAGTCCCACTGTAGTGTGTTCCTCCTCTTCTTCCCGACATCATTTGTACCGACATGTACCACCACCTCTGGCTCTTCACCTTCGTCCTTGAGGATTTCCTGCACTCTGTCTGTGATGTCTTTAACCCTGGCACCAGGAAGGCAACACACCATCCTTAAGTCCCGTCTGCTACCACAAAAACCCCTGTCAGTTCATCTCACTATGGAGTCCCCTATTACCACGGCTCTGTGCGATGTCTGTATCTTCCGCACTGTCTCCACGCCAACCTTTGATTGACAGACCTGGCCGCCTCGTGGACTGGCAGTGTCATCTGTCTCTACTGTTTCCAAAAGATTCAACTTGTTCCTGACAGGTACTTCCCCCGGGGTCTCTTGCACCTGTCTCCTCTCTGCCTTCCTCATCGTCTGCTCTCTTCTGGTACAATTGGTGTAATGACCTCACTGAAGGTCTTGTCCAGAAAGATCTCGTTTCTTGGATGAGCCTAAGGTCCTCGAGTTCTTTCATCAGTGCTGCAATATGCTCTGTCAGTAGCTGAACGTGCACACACTTTCCACACGTATACGAGCCAGACATACCAGAGTCGTTGACCTCCCACATCAAGCACGTAGCACACTGAACCAGCTTGGCAGTCATGTCTTCACCCTCTTCAACTGTAGTGTAATTACTTCACTCAACCTCCTTGTCAAAGACTCCTGAGCTAAAGCCTCACTCTTCAATCCACAGGAACTTCCTTGGACCCTCTTTTTGGGGCAAGTCCGTGGGTTTTTATTTTAGGTTCGAGGAGGAGGGAGGGAGGGTGATTCATATAGGATGATGGCTGTGATACTGGAGGTATCACACCAGATAGTAACCATGCATATGTGATGCTTAATACACTTCTCTCTGTAATGACAGACCCCACACAATTGAATGAAGCTACACGACAGAGTCATGATAATTGCATAAGGACCAAATCTAGTTATGTTGCACATCTGCCAAAGTCTTATTTTAATGTACAAGGATAATGTATCAATGTGTATCCTTGCATACATTTGTCTAAAAAGGTTTCCTATTCTTCAAAGGAAAACATGAGATATATTATTGCACAGATATGAGAAAAGCACTACACCTTTAAAAAACTGTTTGAAATTGTGGCATTTGAAGCTCCAATAACAGGCCGTTGTTTAGTTGATTAGTTAGTTGGCTCAAAGGCTGTTTTGTGGCATGAAATAACAACAGCAGCGTGGGATCCATTCCTGTTGTCAACTGATGTCACCATGAAGGCCCTATTGTAAAGATGGCAAAAGCAGGGTGGGATGTGTTGGGCTCCCGAGACTGTCTGCTTCTGATTTCCAGACTTACTGCATCCATCTTTTAGATTTTTTTTCCCATTTATTACTGTTAACATCTTAACTTCTTTTGGCAGCTTTGGTGGAGGAGGGATGTTTTTGACAGCTGTTGTGGTGGCGATGACAGTTCCTCATGGCCATTGTGGCCACGTCCAGCACTGGTCTGCTTGGGCATCTTCAGCAGCATGGCCTGGGATTCCACCTGTCTACATTGGTGGTGGCTTCAGCAAGGAGGTGGTTTCAGCCGAGAATCTGGCAGTCTGGGATCCCTTTGGGCTGCTTCTACAAAATCTTCTGGCCTAGAATTGGCAAGGCTTCAGGTTTCTGTGGAGACTTACAGTCCAGGATTCCAGCGACTGGTGTGGATTGCAGGCTTCAGTGTTGCAATTGGTCCTTGGGCTGTTCCTGTGGAGTCTTACAGCCAGTATTCCAGAGACCTGGTATTCCAGTGGCCCGGTATTCCAGCGTCCCAGTATTCCAGAGACCTGGTATTCCAGTGGCCCGGTATTCCACTGACCTGGTATTCCAGAGATCCAGTATTCCACCAACTCAGTATTCCAGCGACCCAGTATTCCAGTGACCCAATATTCCAGCGACCCAGTATTCCAGCGACCCAGTATTCCACCTACTCGGTATTCCAGCGACCCAGTATCCCAGAGACCCAGTATTTCAGTGATCCAGTATTCCAGCAACCCAGTATTCCAGCGACCCAGTATTCCACCTACTCGGTATTCCAGCGACCCAGTATCCCAGAGACCCAGTATTTCAGTGATCCAGTATTCCAGCAACCCAGTATTCCAGTGACCCAGTGTTCCACCTACTCAGTATTCCAGTGACCCACTATTCCACCTACTTGGTATTCCAGCGACCCAGTATTCCACCTACTCGGTATTCCAGCAACCCAGTATTCCAGCGACCCAATATTCCACCAACTCAGTATTCCAGCGACCCAGTATTCCAGTGACCCAATATTCCAGCAACCCAGTATTCCAGCGACCCAGTATTCCACCTACTCAGTATTCCAGCAACCCAGTATTCCACCAACTCGGTATTCCAGCAACCCAGTATTCCAGTGACCCAATATTCCAGCGACCCAGTATTCCAGCGACCTAGTATTCCACCTACTCGGTATTCCAGCGACCCAGTATTCCAGCAACCCAGTATTCCAGTGACCCAATATTCCAGCGACCCAGTATTCCAGCGACCTAGTATTCCACCTACTCGGTATTCCAGCGACCCAGTATTCCAGAGACCCAGTATTCCAGTGACCCAGTGTTCCACCTACTCGGTATTCCAATGACCCAGTATTCCACCTACTTGGTATTACAGCGACCCAGTATTCCAGCGACTCTGTATTCCACCTACTCGGTATTCCAGCAACTCAGTATTCCAGCGACCCAGTATTCCAGTGACTCGGTATTCCAGCGACCCAGTATTCCACCAACTCTGTATTCCAGCGACCCAGTATTCTAGTGACCCAATATTCCAGCGACCCAGTATTCCAGCGATCTAGTATTCCAGTGACCCGGTATTCCAATGACCCGGTATTCCAGAAACCCAGTATTCCAATGACCTGGTATTCCAGCCGCCCGGTATTCCGACCTCCTTCTACGTTGGTGGCTTTGACGGCTTTCTGCAGCCATGCTGTCTTTTCCCGAATGCAGGAGTTGAGAATTGAACTAAGATGGACTTTGTCTTAATTTTTAATAATTTTTTCTTATCTATGCGCTGTCAATGTAGTCACTGTAATATGGTGACTGAAATACTTTTCACTTTTTTTTGTAAAAATCACAATTAATTACTATTCTATTGTATTTTCTCAACCTCACTCCTCACCTGAGCCATGGTGACCCTCAGATTAAACACACACACACACACACCAACTTTACCTTGTAGACATCTTCATCTTGCTGTCTGTTCATTCAGCCTGCTGGTTAACCAAGCAGACAGTCAGCCACTTAGTCAGCCAGTCAATTATGTGAATATTGTATAGACAATGTATGTAAGCATAGTACTTAGACTGTATACATGACTTCGAGATGTCATAATATTGTACATAGATAATTGTTAATAAGCTTCCAGATATCTGTTTCAATAGGAACCTGCATATTCGCGTTATGCGAATACTACATCATATCAAATGGAAAAAGGGATGGTAAACTTCAAAAGAAGAAGTAACTGGCAAGTAAACAGAACAGCAGGGAGAAGTATTTTAAAAGATGATCCAAAGCATTAATGATAAATATATTTCACTAAAGACAAGACAAACCACTCAATAATTAACCACTACAAAGGAGGAAAGAGATAAGGAGAAAATTGAAATTATGAATAAGGGATTCACTAAGCACTGTACATAAACATTCAAATAGATTACAAATGGGAGTGCAAAAAAGGTCAGATGAAGTTGAATAAAACATCAAAAACAAGAACGACCATTACTGAATTATCAAAAAATGCTAAAAGGAATAAGAATGTAAGGGACTGGAGCCGGAGTAGGATGTTTGGCTCATCAAACCTGTGCCAGCTCTCAATAAAGTCATGAACAGTTATTTCTTAAAAAATAGTGGGAGACAGATTAGCAAATATGTCGGCAGTTTTTGAGTGCAAAAGCAACAGGTCAATAGTTGGAGGTTTCCACTACTCAAATACCAACTGGGATACAAACAATATGAAAGGCGCAGAGGGAACACAACTCTTAAACTGCATTCAAGTGAACTTTCTTCCAGCCAGGACATAACAAGCCCAACAAGAGAGGGTGAAGTTCCACACTTAATCTTCAGGATTGAAGCCACAGCTGGGGTGCTGTGTGCACTCCATTTTCAGGCTTTACAAAAAGGACATTATCGCTCTGGAGAGAGTACAGTGGAGATTGACCGGAATGTGACTGGGAATCAAAGATTGCGAGTATGAGGAAAGATTGGAAAGGGTTAGGGTTATTTTGCTGAGAAAAGAGGTTGAGGGATGACATAATTTGGGTAAATGAAATAATGACAGATTTGGATAGAGTGGACAGAGAAGACCATTTTGTCTGAAAGATGGAGCTGAAAAATGTGTTGCTAGAAAAGCGCAGCAGGTCAGATAGCATCAAAGGAGCAGGAGAATCGACGTTTCGGGCATAAGCCCTTCTTCAGCAGTCCCCACTTTCTCCCAGTCTGAAAGATGGAGTCAATGTACGGCAATTGGTTGAAGGATTAGAGAGTACATGAGGAAAAAGGCACCTGGATCTGTATCTGAAGTGCTGTCATCAGCAAGGACCAGGTGCTGGTGAGTGGGATTAGAATGACTTTTAGAACTATAGGCTGCATGTAACCTTTCTGGGGTTCTAAGGTGACCATTTCTTGCTTGCAAAGGATCATCTGTTGTGCATTCTATAATAGCTGTGGGGCTAAGTTGCAGACCTGCATGACTTTCGACAGTGTGAACAAGAATCATTCATCTGATTTTGTTGGGACTGTCCACAGCCTGTGTCCTTAACTACCTGTATTATTTGCTGTGTTAAGAAAATGGAATGACTACCTGAGATTGTTCCTTGGGTAATTATTTTGTGTACGTTTTTGTCCCAGACCTTGGTGGAAATGTCAAATTTCTGGAGGTTTGCATTGAACAGCCTTAATTTCAGTCTACCGCACAAACACTGTCTGTGTTTAAGTTATGAATTTATGCCTACCTTTGAGATTTAATCATTGGCTCTAATGATAAGAGATTCCAATCCAAACATTTTTTTCCCTTTTGAAATACCTCAGTGTTGGGTATTTTGTTCTCCTGATTGTTGCCCACATGTTCCTAAAAAATACCAGGCAGGACTGTCAGCTTGATACATTCCTGATGAAGGGCTTTTGCCCGAAACGTTGATTTCGCTGCCCGTTGGATGCTGACTGAACTGCTGTGCACTTCCAGCACCACTAATCCAGTATTTGGAGCAGGTAGTCTGGTGTTATACCAGAAAAGAGTTCTGAAGAACAGTCACAGCTGACTCAAAACATTAACTCTCTTTCTTTCTCCACAGATCTCAAAGGAGCTTTGAAGATATCTCTCCACCCACTGCCAACCAACAAAGAAACTTTGTCACAACTTAACAAGGCAAAGGATTGTTACTGCCAAGTGGAGTTGATGAAAGCACCAATTTTCTAACTATGTTCTGGATGATGTTTTGGAGATATAGGTGGTTGCGCATGCTGTGTACATGCTGCCTAGAATATCCACTCCTTGAGAAAAGGTAGTAGTTAGTGATCTTCCTGGAGTGGAAGCTATCATCAGCTCGTCAATGAATGTGGAAAAATGATGGAGGTAACCACGCCAGACCATGATCAGACTCTAGTTCGACTACTAGAAAGAGCTGAGGTAAAAACAATAACTGCAGATGCTGGAAAGCAAATACTGGATTAGTGGTGCTGGAAGAGCACAGCAGTTCAGGCAGCATCCAGTGAAATCGACGTTTCGGGCAAAAGCCCTTCATCAGGAATCATTAGAAAGAGCTCACCAGATGTAAACTAAACTTGAAAAAAGACACAATTGGAAGTGTGGGACGTCATGTACATTAGATTACTTACAGTGTGGAAACAGGCCCTTCGGCCCAACAAGTCCACACAGACCCGTAACCCACCCATTCCCCTACATTTACCCCTTTACCTAACACTACAGGCAATTTAGCATGGCCAAGTCACCTGGTGCTCACATCTTTGGACTGTGGGAGGAAACCCACAAAAACCCAGGGAGAATGTGCAAACTCCACACAGTCAGTCGCCTGAGTCAGGAATTGAACCCGGGTCTCTGGTGCTGTGAGACAGCAGTGCTAACCACTGTGCCACCATGCCGCAGGCTTTGTATGGACAGCAAAAGGAATCTACCCAAATCCTGACAAGTTGAGAGTTATAAAAGAGATGTAGCAACTGACTGGCTTGAAAGTGGTGCACTATGTGGTTCAGTTCCTGACTATCCTGCAAAGCCTACCTAATTTTTCATCAGCGGGCAAAACTCTATGCAAGCTCGTTGCTATGGATGTGCAGAGCTATTTGGGCACAGAACAAGGAGCCTCTTTCATTCAAACTAAACAAGTAGCAAAAATAGTTAATTTGTTATAGATTTCATCAACCCAGCCAACACATTTGGTAGAATTTTCCACTGCTTAGAGCACCTTCAGCAACGGTAAGAACCTTGGGAAAATATAATGAGAATGAAAACATCCTGTGCCCAATATTGAGAAAAAACAACTCAGAATTTCCCCTTAAGGTTTAAATGGCGAGTTGTGAATCTTGCTAACAAGCGTTGACAACTTTATTTCCATCCATTTGCCTCTCATTAGTAGCTAATCACACCTCATGCAGCTTTCCATTCTCCCCTCCTTCCCCAGGAAATGAGACGGTGCCAGATCCTGAAGTGTAAGTCAGAGTGATTACCCAGCGATAGCTCACTGCTTTCCACTCTGAGCCGTCTGGTAGCTCCAGCAATGTCATCATTTCCAGGCATGCTCCATGGACACCATTCTCTTCTGAAATTTGTCCACGCAACTGGGAATCATCAAACTGCAGGCCTCACCATGGTGTTTTGGCCACTTTTATACCAACTCATGCACCACCTCAATCCTCAATCCTAAAGAGCACAAAAACTTATGCCTTGGCGGCTTTTATTGGGTCACTTTAGTCACATAGACACATATGCATCTACATAGGATGCAACGTATCACTATTAGTTTAATTACTTAGCACTAACTCACTTTGTGCTGGCTTAGACGCTGCCAGTCTCTGGCTTGCATTAATTAAGGCTCATACAGCAATGAAGAAGGCCTTTCAGCCCCACTGTGGTCATGTTTTATCTAAATGGCTATTTCCCCATAACTCTTCAAATTTTTCTTTTCAAGCATATATCTAATTCCCCTTTGAAACTTACCAATGAATCTGCTGCCATCAATCTTTCAGAGAGTACATTGACAATTATAACAACGAGATTTGAAAAGTGTTGCGCTAAATAAGCACAGCAAGTCAGGCAGCATCTAAAGAGCCGGACAGTCAATGTTCCATCGCCATATTTTTCAACTCAAGCATGAGCAGTCTTCACTTTCTCCTAATTATAACAACTAGTTGTCTAAAAAGAAAAGTGGTCCTTGTTCTCACCCTGTTTTCTGTTGCCAATTATCTTTTGAAATACGTTACTGTGCCTTCGAGAGAGCACAAGTAAGTACCAGTGCGGTTTTACGGTAAAGAGAAATTAACATTTTCATTTAAAAACCTCAGTAGTTTTAAGAAGCAGATGAACAACTCAACATTTTTTTTCAGAATGAGGATTCCAGTCAAACGCTAAATACTCTGCCCTCACCCCACCCTCCCACCTTGAAAAGGAATTCTGTGATATGAAGAATCCTAATATGTTGGAAGGTGTAGTATTCTGTGCATTTAATACTGCTTACTTGTTGTAGGATCGTCCTTCCTTTGGCTGAACCTTTTTAAGTGCCTCCACTGGATTTTTATTAAGCAATTAGTGAAATTTTGGTTTTTAGAGGTTCTTATATTTTGCAATTTTTTAATCTTAGATGACAGCAGATGGCTGACCAAAGAAAAGAATAATACACTGCCATTTGTTCAAAAACAGTGAACACTTGCTTGTTCTTAAAGAAAGAGCATTTTTTAAATTTGATAAACATTTCTCACAAAAAGTGATAACTCTGCCCTGGTCCAACAGGGAACTCTTAATATTTGATTGTCAACCTCTGTGACTCACACGATATTTAGCACAGAGGGAAAGGCAGCTTATTACCATTCAGATAAACAACCTAAGGCCGACATATTGTTGTACGTCAATGTCATACCTACAGTGTGTGCTAGCACGTAACATGGAAAACACACTGTGTGTGCCTCAACCATATTACCACATTTGAAAGTCAGAGGATACCACTCCCGAATGGAATGAAGGATTGCCGTGGTTAGTGAAAGGATACTACGTCAGTCAGCCCAGGGACTCAACCAATCTCTGTCCGAGACACCAACGTCACTTGTTCCGACCAGAGCCCAGGGATCAGTGTCCTTGCAGGGATTGAGCTACTGTGATACTTTATTTTGGTTGTTTTTTTTTCTTTTTTTCACAAAGTGCACGAATCTTTATTCAATTTCCACCACCAGGAAGATAGGAAAACACCCAAGTGGCCAGTGACAAGCACTGCCCTTCACATCAAAGGGCAATGCTGTGTGATCAAAAAGGTGAAGGGGAGGGTAGGGATTAAATCAAAATAGAGTTGGAGGGGGAAATAATGCACTCCACTCCCTGCGGCGCCCACCTCTCCCTGAATGACTCCAGGGTGTTGGTGGACACCGCGTGCTCCTTCTCCAAAGACACCCGGGCTCTAACGTAACCGCGGAAGAGGGGCAGGCAGTCGGCCCTAATGACCCCCTCCACGGCCCATTGCCTGGACCTGTTTATGGCCAGTTTGGCCAGGCCCAGGAGCAGACCCACGAGGAGGTCTTCGGACCTGCCTTCCCTCCTCCGTACCGGGTGCCCGAAGATCAGGAGCGTGGGACTGAAGTGCAACCAAAAGCAGAGGAGAAGGTTTTTAAGAAAATCAAAAGGGGAGTGCAAACGCCCACACCCAATATATACATGGTCCATGGACTCCACAGCGCCACAGAACAAGCAGTTGGGCTGGGAGTCCATGAACCACCGCAACCTGCGGTTGCAGGGGACTGCTGCGTGCAGCACCGTCCACCCCAGATCCCCAAGAGAAAGGGGGAGGACTCCCACGTAGTGAGACCTCCACTGGGGATCTCCACCGCCCGGTGGCAAATGGGCACGCCAAGGCGTGTCCGGACGGTGGATGAGGGAGAAGAGGTGGACGGTGTGCAGCAGCAGTCTATACAGGGCCTGCCTTTTTATTTTGGTTGTTCAATCATGGGACATGGGTTTCACTGGTTAGGCCAACAATTATGGCACAGTCCTAATTGTCCTTGAAAAGGTAGTGATGAGCTCCATTCTCGAACCTCTGCAGTCCATTTGGTGGAGGTAGACCCACAGTGTTTCTAGGGAGCTTTTTAGATCAAAATCCAGGATTTTGACCCAGTGACACTGAAGAAACAGTGGCAATATAATTCGGAGCAATGTTGGTGAGGGGCACTTACAGATAGTAATGTATACGCTGCCCTTGCTCTTATATGTGACACAGACCATAAGTTTGGAAGGTGCTGTTTAAGGAATATTAGTGCAACTACAGTGCTTCTTGTAGATGGTATACACTGCTGCAACTGAGTGCCTGTGGTGGAGGGAGTTGGTGTTTGATGGTGTGGTGACATCACGCTGGCCATGTGCAACCAGGCCCAAGAATACATCTCTGCTTATACCTGAAACATCAACTCTCCTGCTCCTCAGATGCTGCCTGACCTGCTGTGCTTTTCCACTTTTTGACTCTTACTCTCCAGCATCTGCAGTCCTCATTTACTTCACTGTCAGTCAGGTTACAGTTGAGAAACACATCCCCGGACTGGATCGTTAATCGGGCCTGCCCTGACAAGTCAGGCCATGTTCTGGGGCAAGGTTGGTCATGCAAGTTATGGATTAACAGCCAAGGAGCTTATCAAGAACAGTCCATGGTGTCCTGAAAAGTGGAATTCTCAAATCTCAGATTTAGGTTAATAGGCTGGGTCACTGAGGGAATGATGATAGGGAGTAATACAAGATAGAACAGTGGAATTTCATGGAGCATAGGAGGGTGTAGCCAGCTGTGTGAGACAGACCCCTAACCAGTCTAAATCATTCAGGCTTCAGCATGAAAAGGGGATGTTGCTAACAATGGAATGACAATTGGCAAAGCCATGTACTTAAGATGTGAATGGAGAATGTTAATAGGAATGCAAAATTATTGAACAGTCACAAGGAGAGGTTTCAAGGTCATAACGATGCAGGGACAGTAACGGAAAAGGAAACTTGAAGGTTTGAAGGAACCATCATCTTCTTACCAGAAGTAACTGTACAATGACAAGGAAACCTGGCAGAGTGAATGGAATAACTTACTGCTTTCTCTTCTTATTGAGGTAGAGAATAATTCTTTAAATGTGAGGCCCTGATAATTGCATTTACATTTATCATGTATCCACTGAATGTGCGATGCCACTCCTTGAGAACCAAATTGTAATTCATTGGCCACTCATTCTTTCTGTGAGCAGTCCTGTCACCACATTATCAGAATGGCACGGATGCATTGGAGATGATAGGGAAGGTTTACCAGGATCTTGCCTGGTCTGGAGGGTATTAGTTATGAGAGGAAGTTGGATAAACTCAGAATGTTTTCATTGGAAAGGTGGAGACTGAGGGGGTGACCTGATAGAGGCCTACAAAATTATGAAAGGCCTACACAGGGTGGATAGTCAGAGGCTTTTTCCCAGGGTGGAAAGGTCAGCTACAAGTGGGCACAGGTTCAAGGTCAGAGCAGGAATGTTTAGGGGAGAAGTGCAGGTAAAATCTTTCACACAGAGGGTGGTGAGTGCCTGGACCACACTGCCAGTGGAGGTGGTGGAAGCAGGCACATTAACAACATGTAAGGCATATCTGGACCTGCTGAGTTTCTCCAGCTATTTTTGTTCTTTTTATCAGACTTCCAGCATCCACAGTTCTTTGATTTTGTTGGACTTCCTTTAGTTGTTTAACTTTATATTGGCTACATATTGTAGTCCATATGAACTACAAATAGACCTGATTATTTCTGCAAACTTTGATCTTTTCTTTTGCTGAATGAATAGTTTCTTATCCAAACAATTGTATGCGTGATATCTTCATGTGATTCAATCTTGAAGTATCTGCACATTATACATCCTATTCACCCTTGGGGAGAAAGCAGCATTCCGTGAGAGACGGCACAAAGGTGAAGTTGCTTTAGGTCTTCAGTCAGCAAATGATAACTAACTGTTATGATGATACTATGGCTTTAAGAGGTGTATTTTTGTCCTGTGTTTATTTTATGAAGAAAGATTCAGAGAGAGATGTCAAGCAGTCTACTCAGAGTGATTAGAGTAAACAGTTTGCAAGGCCTTGAGTTTTTTTTAAATTGGAATAATAGAAGCAGCCTGAATGGGTGGGACCAAGCTCCCACAGTACTAGGATTTTTAGTTTTAGTTTTTCAATAGCAGTGGCTGGGTCTTCAAGCTGGAATTAGAAGCTGCAGTAGAGCTCTCCCTGCTGCTCTCTCTCTCGGAGTTTTCTTTTGATCTTTTACCTCCTAAACTGGAGAGCAGCATGTGAGGCATTTTACTGAACTTGCCTTTGCCAAGGGTGTGTTTCTGGAATGTTATTATATTAGAACAGTGACTGTTTAGTAGTTAAATAATCTATCACACTACTAAATTTTCCAATAGAGTCAAGTTATGCCAATTTTTTCTTTCATTCTTTGCATCTTAACTATGGTGTATGAGTAAAGTGTTATTTGCTTCAAATCTGGTAATTTGACTGATCAAATTGCATCAGGAATACAACGCTTGATACTTGCCTCTAAAATTAAAAAAAGTTAGTGTCTAGGCTATCTTCTTAATACATTTTGAGGGGGTTTGGTCTGGTCCATGACACTGCCTTAGTGAAGTCTTTCATGACAAGCAGCAGATTAGTAACAATCCCAAGACAGGCCATTTCCACCATTAGGTTCACTCGCACCCCCAGTTCCCTGTCAGCACAACAAGAGAATAAGTTGCCTTTCTGCACCATGTCCTCAGAACTGACAGTTGATCAACGCACTGTGAAGGGAAGATTATGGTTTACAAATCCTGAAGTGCTGTGGAGTTGGGGTTTAAACGTGGCACCAATGGTGTGAATGGCCTAAAGTCCCAGGAGCAGCTACCTTTAGGGTTGGATGACATGAATAGTAGGAACCACATGTGGAGCATAGTCACTGGTGTTGATCAGTTGCAATGAATAGCCTGTTTATGTTGTAGTTTCTGTGTAGTGTCATGTGATGGGTAAGGTTGAGTGGTGTGAGAAGAAGCTGCCTCTTTCATTCCTTCACCTTAAATAGGGCAATAAGGAATGAGTTAAAAACTAACCCCAGTAAATTGGACTGAATTATTAATGGATGATCCTGTATTAATGCAGTGAGAGGAATTCAAAGAAGAAGTTAGCATAAAACAAGATTATCCTTTGCCACTGATTTACTCAGGACTGTGGTCAATGAATGAAGTAAACATCAATGTAAAGGTAAAAGAGAAACTTAAAGAAAATTGGAAGTTGAGCAGGTTGAGAGAATTATTAAAAATCTGAAGTGAAATACAGGTGCACAATCCTTTATCCAAAATGCTCGGGACCAGCTGGTTTTTGGAATTCAGAATTTTTTGAATTTCAGAATAAGTGGCAGTTTGGTGGTGAATTTTTAAAAATCTTTCCGAAGAATAGACGTACCGTGAGTAAAATGGGCCCTGAAACAAAATTGAGGCCTACCAGTGCTAGGCCACAACACCCCCCATGTCGCATCTGAGTGACACACATCGAGTGCATGTTGACTTGGGTTAACTATTTATCAGCAATAACATTAGCAAATTTGCTGATGACACAAAGCTAGGTGGTAGGGTGAAATGTGATGAGGATGTTAGGAGATTACAGGGTGACCTGGACAAGTTAGGTGAGTGGGCAGATGCATGGCAGATGCAGTTTAATGTGGATAAATGTCTGGTTATCCACTTTGGTGGCAAGAACAGGAAGGCAGATTACTACCTCAATGGTATCAAATTAGGTAAAGGGGCTGTTCAGAGAGATCTGGGTGTTCTTGTCCACCAGTCAATGAAGGCAAGCATGCAGGTACAGCAGGTCGTGAAGAAGGCTAATAGCATGCTGGCCTTCATAACAAGAGGGATTGAGTATAGAAGCAAAGAGGTGCTTCTGCAGCTGTACAGGGCCCTGGTGAGACCACACCTGGAGTACTGTGTACAGTTCTGGTCTCCAAATTTGAGGAAAGACATTCTGGCTATTGAGGGAGTGCAGCGTAGGTTCACGAGGTCAATTCCTGGAATGGCAGGATTGCCTTACACGGAAAGACTGAAGCGACTGGGCTTGTATACCCTTGAGTTTAGAAGACTGAGAGGGGATCTGATTGAAACGTATAGGATTATGAAAGGACTGGACACTCTGGCAGGAGGGAACATATTTCCGTTGATGGGGGAATGCCGAACCAGAGGACACAACTTAAAAATACGGGGTAGACAATTTAGGACAGAGATGAGGAGAAACTACTTCACCCAGAGAGTGGTGGCTGTGTGGAATGCTTTGCCCCAGAGGGCAGTGGAGGCCCAGTCTCTGGATTCATTTAAGAAAGAATTGGATAGAGCTCTTAAAGATAGTGGAGTCAAGGGGTATGGAGATAAGGCAGGAACTGGATACTGATTAGGAATGATCAGCCATGATCATATTGAATGGTGGTGCAGGCTCGAAGGGCAGAATGGCCTACTCCTGCATCTATTGTCTATTGTCTATTGTCTATTTGCACACCAAACAACCTTGCTAATGGAAAAACACTTTATAAAAAAATCCTTTGGACTTGTGAGCTTTTCGGATTTTGGGATTTCGAATAAAGGGTTGTCTACCTGTATTAAGAGCTGATAAAGGAAAAAACTTTTTAAAAGTCACAGCAAAAAGTAAAGAGATAGAGATTGACTTAGCCCATTAAAAACACATGCAGGTGATATTCTAATCAACAATAAAGAAATAGCAACGAAAACAGAAATTGCTGGAAAAGCTCAGCAGGTCTGGCAGCATCTGTGTTGAGAAATCAGAACAGTCACAGGACCCAAAACGTTAACTCTGATTTCTCTCCACAGGTACTGCAAGATCTGCTGGGCTTTTCCAGCCATATCTGTTTTTGTTTCTGGCTTACAGCATTCAGAGTTCTTTCAGTTTTTATAAAGCACGCTTATTAAAAGAATACTTTGTTTTGACAGAAAAGCACAAAATATAAGTATAGCACAAGTGTACTGTTAAGATCTCAGGTGATGGTTATGCTGGACAAATCATATTCCAACAGGCCACTGGGTCAATAGATCAAGTGTTTATGTCTTCTCATTGGTTACCATGTGCTTAATCACTGAAATATGTTCACGTGCGGCTGTAGATGTTCTTTAACAATAGAAAAGAAGTTTATGACACAAATAAACAGAAGCGTATAAAAACCTTATTGTGTACAGCAAAGAAAACTTTCAAACTGTTCTCAACATTAACCTTTTACAGATAATCAGAGATGTTCCACTCCTATCTCAACTTTTCATGTTTTTAACTTAACCGATTCTTCTTTGTTTCTTTTCCTAGGACGGCAGAGACAATTTTACAATTCTTTCTGAATCCACTGGTATGAACCTTTCATAATTCTGATGGCCTAAACCTTTTCACTTCTGATAACTTGAACATTTCTAACTCTATCAAACTCTCCTGGGTTGGAAAGTTCACAAACTATAACCTTGTGGAAATATTAACTAATTCCCCTGAAATAAAATCTTAATGTGGAAGAAACTGTTCTCTCTTCCAAGCTGAATTCCTGGTTCATTAAATGAAGGCTCTGATCTTTTGTTCTGAAGTAAATGAATGGCTTTACATTGTAAACTCAGCAATATAAACATTCCATCCATTAATCCTACAGGGCTTCTCCTAGACACTTGAATATATTCACATACTATTTTGGAATTGATGAACTTGGGTCACTTTTCCAAATGGCTCTGTCAACTGTTTATACAGAAAAACCTGAACAGAACTGATCCACATCCAAACTGCAAAATATTATATACATAATACATCTTTCATCACTATTCAAAGTACAAGGAAAACGAATAGAAAATCAAAAGGATGAACTTATTAAATTTAATGTAACTAAAATATAGCACATTATATAAATAAATTAACTGATATTATAAAGACTATACAATATTATTCAGGAAAAAACTGTCAAGTAAGAACAGAGATTTGACATTGACATCAGAATATCAATGTGCCAATTGGATCTGCCTACACTGATGTGGGAGAAAGTTATTGTTAAAGTCACAAGTGGACACTCAGAGCAATGGATCAAATGTCACTCTGTCATCATGTAGTCGAACATTAAGCTGAGTGGTGTGTTCCTATCCAGAAATGCTTCATTTTTCCATACTTACTGTATATATATTTTCTTGGTGATTTACCAGTGCATAGGAATTGACTGGTCTGAGAATACAGGGCATTTAGTAATATGAAATTTAATCCTGATTTTTTTTTGGCAATGGTGTATATAAATCACATATGTTGGACTACTGTATCTATGGAAATCTGGAACGCTTTCCACCAAAGGTCTATGGATTCTTGATAATTTGAAACTTATAAGACAAACAGCAGTAGATTTTTATTTGTTGGACAATCAAGAACTGAAGACTAAATGCATTTAATAAATTTGAGGTGCAAGTCAAACATAAAAGAATTACATTTAGGTGGCACCTTTCACAATCTCAGAACATCACAGAGCATTTTACAGTGAGTGAACTACTTTGAAGTTCAGTGACTTTTGTAATCCAAGAAACTAATCTGGCCACAGGAAGATCCCAAAAACATCAGTGTGATAACAAGCAGTTATTCTGTTTTTTGTATGATAACCTTAAGAGATAAACATGAGCTTGGATAATAGGACAGCTTCTTTTGTGTATGACCCTTAAATCGAGGGTTTTGCTATAATCAGTGTTCCTTACCTCATACTCTAGGCATCAATGGCACGAAACTAATTTTGAATGCAAATGTTTTGTTGACCAATGAGCACCAGCATATACTCACAACACCAGTTGATTCACGAGATCTTGTATATCCACACGAGGGTAGTAACACCTCCAGTAAATTCTCCACACATCTTCCCATCATCAACCAAGTCACAGTTCCTTGGTTGCAATTGTAATGTCTATGAGGCTGTGGATTTTTTCCCCCTAATTGCCAACTTTATCCCCTTGGCATTTAGACTCATACCTTAAATGAGGTCATCTGATTGGGTTCAAGTGCCTTATTAATCCCACTATGATCATGCAAGATTATCTGCCTGTAGCTATGACCTGCTCTCTGCATGAGGTGTTTAAACGTGTGCCAATAATGGATATTGGCTTGATGGCTGATTTATGATGCAGCGTAATGCTGAGAGAATGGGTTCAATTCCCACACTGGCTGAGGTCACCATGAAGTCCCTACCTTGCCCATGCTAAGGAATGGTGACAGACAGGTTAAACCCACTGCTAGTTGTCCCTGTCTCTAATGAGGGAATGGGACTTCAATGACTTTTTATCAACAATGATGTGATTTCAGTACTTTGATCAGGTACGGTAAGGTAGGAAATTCATTCACACATATGCAGACGCTATTTTGTGGGAAAGCTGACCTCAGCTAGGCATCTGATGATGACCCATTAGCTGAATGACTTCACCAGATACACCTGCGTGTGTCTGTTAGTTAAAATTCTCTTTATTTTTGATGAGTTCAATACAAACCCCAGTCAGAATGCTTATCCCTTTATAACTCCATCTCCCTACCATCCTGAGCTCCAGACTACTGGTCCATATCACAACTTGGTTACAATTTAAACATAAACATAAATACAAGAAATTATTAAAAATGCCTCACAGCATAACAGAAATACACAATACATCAAAATGCCTTACACTAGTTCATTTTCAAAAACACCTGGAGAGAGAGCAGGCCGGGGGAATCAGTTGAATATCTCACCTGAATGACAGCAGTTCCAATAGCGTGGCACTCCGTCAGTGCTGCATTGTAGGATCTGCCCAACTTGTTATGTGCAGCTCTCTTGACAAGGACTTGAAAACAAAACCTTTTGACTCAGAAAGAGAGTTCCTGACTTTTCTCACTTCAGGTTTCCAAATATTGGCCCAGAATTTCCACCGACCAGCTAGTGGTTATTGGAGCAAAGTGGGAGCTGCACACGGGGACCCTGAGGAAGACCCATTGTAGCAGCCTCTGAAGGAGTTGCCTGACATATTGAAGGTCTGGCTGTATAATCCCTCTACGCTTGGAGCATTTAAATCAGAGAGTTTGGAGGGTTCTAATTAAATTAGGCCAGTTGTTGCTTAGGAAATGTTAGACAATTAAATACATTGTCAAACTCCTAAGTAACTCTTAAACTGACTCTATACTGACCTCACATACCCCAACTACAACTCACCAAGGCTAGTTATACCTCACCAAGAACTTGACACATTCCCTTCTCTTTGACCTTCCATCCCTCTCTAGACCTGACCCCTCCACCTGACTGCAGACCCAGCATTATCTTTCCCCTGCTTCAGAGCCGACCAGATTTCAACCCCTCCAAATCTGATCTGGACACAATACAAAATCCCCACTCTTAATCTGACACCCCCTTCAACTGCACCCCTCCTCCACTGGAGCAGGCATCCCCTCCCACTTCTCCAGAAGCACTCCTCACTTCCCCTTCTCTGGAACCGATCTGCTTCCACTTCCCCTCCAAACCCAGGACATCAGCCCCTTGCCCTGCCACCAAGGCCCATTTCCAGCCTCCACCTCCTTCCCGCACCATGGGTCACAGCTCCCCTCCACCTCACTAGGCCTACACCCAGCCTCCCTGCCCCTTGCTGGATCCGATTCCCCCTGCCTTCCCCGAGCGACCCTAAACACTGCATCATGCGCCTGGCCCTCTTGCCACCCTGCACCCTGGCACCCTACCTACCTGACACCCAAATAATCGAGGTTGAGAGTGTGTTGCTGGAAAAGCACAGCAGGTTAGGCAGCAACCGAGGAGCAGGAAAATCAACATTTTGGGCCAGAGCCCTTCATCAGGAAGTCTACCCCCATCTATTTGGCATCCTACCCATCTGCCACCATACGCCCTGGCACCCAATTTACCAGACATTTTGACACCCTTCTCAGCAAGCATAGTACTTACCAATGCTGTAACCTGACCTCTACCTTACATATTTATCACTTGATAGCAGCTTTCAAAATGGATCTTTAAAATTTCAGATAACCATGGGTGAATGCTATGAAAGGGGAGAGAGGTTTGCCTTCCCCCAACAGGTCTGCACTATGAGAGAACTGTCAGGATGAAAGCACGTGTCCAAATTTCTGAGGGTGCCCTGATCAGAATCATCTGTGGAGCTCTCTCCATTCATAAAAAACTGAGGTGTGGTGTGGCAATCAACATGCAACTGCCGATCCCCGGAAAACTTCACCTGTTTTTCTTTGAATTTATTGTTTGAATTTAAACGAGAGAAAGAAGAAACAAGGATATTTTCTATAAATAACAAAACCAATAAATCACATTACAATGTACTCACTCAATTCAATGTACATCTTGATTTTGCCCAATTATGCCTCATTGTTGCATTACAACAGGCTAATGTTTAATAATTGATGCACCAAAGATTTAAAGTTACATCAGGTTCCCATAAATACTAAGATCACATCCTTGAAAGTTATTTTAGGTTAGTGTTTCATTAGAAAACAAATGGGCTTCAATTTAATCAAGGCTAGCCATTTTAATTTAGACAATGCTACTGGGGTACAATTTATAATTCAGAAGTTTGTTTTTTACACACACCCTTAAGGTCATTTTGAACAAACCACTTAAAATTTAGCAACACAACATCATCTGCCTCAAGGACTCCTCCACTGCATATATATCAGAAATCAAGCTTCTTCTCATGTAATAAGCAGGAATAATTCTGAGGGTTTTTTGTGACATGCAGTACTTGGAATTTGAATGTTTTGGAATTAAAATTATTGACACATGTACAGCCACGTTTACAATGGAAGCTTTTCAGAGGAAACAGTTTCACAATGATAAAGTGTTTCCTCTGTCTGAGAGTCTATAACTGTTCAATAACTAACAGCATCTCTTGCCAGCAAGCTTCAATTTGCCTACTGGAGGTCAAGAGCCTTTCAAATTGGGTTTTGCAAGACGGGATCTATTCTACAGTGAGAGATGGATTGAAAAACCAGATGTTCTTACCTTCTTGTGATAAACAGCATTAACACATGATTGGATGTCTAAAATCTGCACTAAAGAATATCCAGGAAATCCTAACATTGCATTTGCCTTAAAAATAACAAAGTAAATATTGCTCTCAAGATTGCCTGATACAAACACTATTTATGTTAAATTAACATTGTAGATAGTATCAACATTGAGGCTGTGAAAAGAAGTTTTACAGCATTAATATTTTTACAATTTTAATAAGAACATAAAATGTTACTGGGCTTTAAATAGATTTTACAAAAGCAAGACATTAGACAGACAAAGAAAACATAGTTTCTCATGTGAAGATTATATCCATTTGACCAAAATAAATAAATGTGAGATAGAGATAGGATAATGCACAGCAGGTGGTGCAATCAGCCTTTCTTTCTGACAGCAGAATTATTTAATTCACCGAAAAATTCATAGTTCATCCAAGGTCCTACCTACAAGCAGAAAAAAGAATGCAGATTGTCTTGTGAAGTTTTTCCAGTCTTGCATTGTTCTTGTATTACAGTGTAAACAATGACCATTAAATAAAAAACACATTTGTTTTGCAAAGAAAACTAAAAGGTTTTCTGTTTATTCTGTGAGCACTAAGAATGGAATTCAGAACAATGGGACATCACGGTACTTCTGACAATCGGGAATATAATGCCTTCAATTTACTGATATCACATGCAGTCATATACTGTATAACGAGGACATTATGTTAGATGTGAAATGTCACTGTAATTTTGGAGTCCTTGACTGTAAAAGGCTACCTCATACAATCCATTTGTACTAACACTTTTCCTGTGTTTATAAGCCAGGAAGCCTAGGCCTCTTGGCAGTTCTCAGATGTCGTGTTTCATACAATATCCCTGGCTCTCATATGGGATGTTTTCCAAACAGCCAGTCGAACAAGAAGAGAAAGTTGTTACTTTATCTGAGAGAACAGTAAATGTGTGTCTGAGAGGTGCCAGTGAAATGCTCTGTTCGTCTTGTTGCTCCATTTTACAGGTTGTCAGATTGGACACTGGCAGGAGCGGAACATTTTCAACCAGCATGAGCTTCTATTACACATAGTGTGAGGTCTCTCCTTGACATGACCAAAGTTTGTAAATCTGACTTGGTATAATATATTATTTCAGGGATTAATCTATATTGCAAAGACAAAATGGCATTCATACCAAAGCGCCACAATAATTTCTATTGCTAGAAACTGTTCCATCAGAAAAGGGGTATTGTTCCAAAATTGCATTTGTCAGTATTTTTCCTTTAAATCAAAATGGTAAAATGCAAAGATTTTTTGGTCCTTTTAGTACAAATGTTATAGTCACCTCCTTGCGTTGTCATTACATTGTGCTTTATGTTTGAACTGTCTTGTAATAACAATGTCCTCATATATCTGTCAACATGCTCAGGTTTTACATTTCCATGTAATTGTGCAATACGAGCACCAAAAATATTACTTGTTATCCTTTATATCCAAAGGAAAAAGCAGAAATTACCCCATGCTTCCAATTGCCTGCCACTTCAACACCCTACTGTGTTCTCGGGACAACATCACTTCTTGGGCTTGCTGCAGTGTTCCAGTGAGGCTCAGCACAACAACGCCTCGTTTTCCACTTGGACACCCTGCAGTGTTCAGGACTCAATATCGAGTTAAGACCATAAGACCATAAGACATAGGAGTGGAAGTAAGGCCATTCGACCCATCGAGTCCACTCCGCCATTCAATCATGGCTGATGGACACTTCAACTCCACTTACCCGCATTCTCCCCGTAGCCCTTAATTCCCCAAGACAACAAGAATCTATCAATCTCTGCCTTGAAGACATTTAGCGTCCCAGCCTCCACTGCACTCTGCGGCAATGAATTCCACAGGCCCACCACTCTCTGGCTGAAGAAATGTCTCCACATTTCTGTTCTGAATTTACCCCTCTAATTCTAAGGCTGTGTCCACGGGTCCTAGTCTCCTCACCTAACGGAAACAATTTCCTAGCGCCTACCCTTTCCAAGCCATGTATTGTCTTGTACGTCTCTATTAAGTCTCCCCTTAATCTTCTAAACTCCAATGAATACAATCCCAGGATCCTCAGCCATTTCTCGTATGTTAGACCTACCATTCCAGGGATCATCCGTGTGAATCTCCGCTGGACACGCTGCAGTGCTAGTATGTCCTTCCTGAGGTGTGGGGACCAAAACTGGACACAGTACTCCAAATGGGGCCTAACCAGAGCTTTATAAAGTCTCAGTAGCACAACGGTGCTTTTATATTCCAACCCTCTTGAGATAAGTGACAACATTGCATTCGCTTTCTTAATCACAGACTCAACCTGCATGTTGACCTTTAGAGAATCCTCGACTAGCACTCCCAGATCCCTTTGTACTTTGGCTTTACGAATTTCCTCACCATTTAGAAAGTAGTCTGTGCTTATATTCTTTTTGCCAAAGACCTCGCATTTGTTCACGTTGAATTCCATCAGCCATTCCCTGGACCACTCTCCCAAACTATCTAGATCCTTCTGCAGCCTCCCCACTTCCTCAGTACTACCTGCCTGTCCACCTAACTTCGTATCATCTGCAAACTTTGCTAGAATTTCCCCAGTCCCTTCATCCAGATCATTAATATATAATGCGAACAGCTGTGGCCCCAACACTGAACCCTGCGGGACACCGCTCGTCACCGGCTGCCATTCTGAAAAAGAACCTCTTATCCCAACTCTCTGCCTTCTGTCAGACAGCCAATCCTCAATCCATCCCAGTAGCTCACCTCGAACACCATGGGCCCTCACCTTGCTCAGCAGCCTCCCGTGTGGCACCTTATCAAAGGCCTTTTGGAGGTCTAGATAGACTACATTCACTGGGTTCAATACTTTTAGGACCCAAACACCTTCTTCCATATCCTTTATCCATTCCCACATCCCAGGCCCTGTTACGACATGGGCTGCTTTCAGCACAGTCACCCTATTTCCCCTACTTATAGCCCCCATTATCAACTTCATATTGTCCTGGCATACTGTCATCCCTCCCTTTGTCTCCCTATCTTATTCTTCCACTGACCTCCCACTCCATCCATTGTTTCCCCCTTCAGTAAAAATACCACCTTTTCTTAGCCGCTATCAGTTCTGAAGAAGAGTCATTGGACTCAAAATGTTAACTCTGCTTTCTCTTTACAGATGTTGCCAGGCCCAAATGAGTTTGTCCAGGAATGTTTGTGTTTATTTCAAATTTCCAGCAGAAATTTGTTTTAAGTGGTGGCTATCCAATTGTTAGTTGCTTCCATACTTTGTATATTTAAATGTAGCAAGTCAAGGTCTGCTCCAATCAGGGTTTTGTAGTATCATTGAGGAATACTAAAAAGGCAGGAGAATCCTTATATATGTTCATGAATACTACCCACAGAGGTTTCTAACATTTAACATTATCATACTGAGCCAGGGTTTAAGGGAGAGATTTGAAGGATTAATCATGTCTGGTCAAAGATCAGGCCATCTGTGAAGAACTCCGGATCAGAGTTGATGATCTGGAATCTGAGCTTCAAACACTGCGGCATATCCGGGAGGGGGAGAGTTACCTGGACACTTTGTTTCAGGAGGCAGTCACACCTGGGAGATTAATTAATTCCCACTCAGCTAGTGATCAGGCACAAAAGAGTGTGACTGTAAGTGAGGCAGGTAGGGGGACCCAGAGTTCAGGAGTGGAGGAGCCTCAGCCCTTGACCTTGTCCAACAGGTACGAGATTCTTGCTCCCTGTTCGGATGAGGAAAAGGGCTCTGGACAGGATGAGCCAACTGACCAAGGCACCATGGTGCAGAAGGCCATTCAAGAGGGGGGAGCTAATAGACAGGTAGTGGTTATAGGGGATTCTATAATTAGGGGGACAGATAGTATCCTTTGCAAGCCGGATCGGGAGTCTCGCATGGTGTGTTGCCTGCCCGGTGCCAGGGTGCGAGACATCTCTGACCGGCTTGAAAGGATATTGGAGCGGGAGGGGGAGGATCCAGTTGTTGTGGTCCACGTTGGTACCAACAACATAGGCAAGACTAGGGTGGAGGACCTGTTTGGGCATTACGAAGCACTAGGCAGGAAATTGAAGCACAGGTCCTCAAGGGTCATAATCTCCGGATTACTGCCCGAGCCACGTGCCAATTGGCATAGGGACAAGAAAATTAGGCAAGTAAACACGTGGCTAAGGGATTGGTGTGGGAAAGAGGGATTCCACTTCATGGGGCACTGGCATCAGTTTTGGAACAGGGGGGATCTGTACCGTTGGGACGGTCTCCACCTGAACCGATCAGGTACCAATGTTCTGGCGAAGAGGATAAATAGGGTGGTCAGTAGGACTTTAAACTTCTGAGTTGGGGGGAAGGGAAAGTGAAAGCAACAGGGAGTATGGAGGTAAATGGAAAGATAAGCAGCAGGATAGCATGTGTCCAGGCGGATTTAAAATTGAGGCAGACTGAGAATGCAGAAAAAAGCAAGGATAACTTAGGACATATGACTTACAACATCTCTAATAAGGAAGTTAGCATTAAGGCACTTTACCTGAATGCTCGTAGCATTCATAACAAAGCCGATGAATTAATGGCACAGATAATAGTGAATGATTATGATGTAGTAGGCATCACAGAGACTTGGTTACAGGGGGGTCAGGACTGGCAGTTAAACCTCCATGGTTTTTCGACTTATCGAAAAGACAGAGAGGTGGGCAGAGGGGGTGGAGTTGCCTTGTTAGTTAAGAACAAAATTAAATCTATGGTATTGAATGACATAGCGTCGGATGATGTGGAGTCTGTGTGGGTGGAATTGAGGAACCACAAAGGCAAAAAAACCATAATTGGAGTTGTGTACAGACCTCCTAACAGTGGTCAGGACCAGGGACGCAACATGTACCGGGAAATAGAGAAGGCATGTCAGAAAGGCAAGGTTACATTGATCATGGGTGACTTCAATATGCAGGTGGACTGGGTAAATAATGTTGCTAGTGGATCTAAAGAAAGGGAATTCATGGAATGCTTACAGGATGGCTTTTTGGAACAGCTAGTCAATGCTAGTGCTTTGCAATGAACCAGACTCTATAAAAGATCTTAAAGTAAGGGAACCCTTAGGAAGTAGCGACCATAATATGGTAGAGTTCAGTCTGGAGTTTGAAAGGGAGAAGGCGAAATCTGATGTAATGGTGTTACAGTTGAATAAAGGTAATTATGAGGGCATGAGAGAGGAACTGACTAAAATAGACTGGAAGCAGAGGCTAACCGGGAAGACACTAGAGCAAAAATGGCAGGAGTTTGTAGGTATAATTGAGGACACTGTACAGAGGTTCATTCCCAAGAAAAGAAAGATTAACCGGGGAGGGATTAGACAACCTTGGCTGACAAAGGAAGTCAGGAAATGTATTAAAGAAAAAGAGAGATCCTATAAAGTGGCTAAGAACAGTGGGAAATCAGAAGATTGGGAAGGATACAAAAGCAAACAGAGGATAACAAAGAGTGTAATAAGAAATGAGAGGATCAAATATGAAGGTAGGCTAGCCAGTAATATTAGAAATAATAGTAAAAGTTTCTTTCAGTACATAAGAAACAAACGACAGGCAAAAGTAGACATTGGGCCACTTCAAACTGATGCAGGGAGCCTAGTGATGGGAGATAAGGAAATAGCAGGAGAACTTAACAAGTACTTTGCGTCAGTTTTCACAGTGGAAGACAGGAGTAATATCCCAAAAATTAAAGGGTGTCACGGGGCTGAGTTGAGTATGGTTGCCATTACGAAAGAGATAGTGCTAGAAAAGTTAAAAAGTCTTAAAATTGATAAATCTCCTGGCCCCGATGGGATACACCCGAGAGTTCTGAGAGAGGTTGCTGAGGAAATAGCAGAGGCATTGGTTGAGATCTTTCAAGAGTCACTGGAGTCAGGAAAGGTCCCGGACGATTGGAAGATGGCTGTAGTAACCCCCTTGTTCAAGAAAGGATCAAGGCAAAAGATGGAAAATTATAGGCCAATCAGCTTAACCTCGGTTGTTGGTAAAATTCTAGAATCCATCATTAAGGATGAGGTTTCTAAATTCTTGGAAGAGCAGAGTCTGATTAGAACAAGTCAACATGGATTTAGTAAAGGGAGGTCATGCCTGACAAACCTGTTGGAATTTTTTGAAGAGGTAACAAGTAGGTTAGACCAGGGGAACCCAGTGGATGTGGTCTATCTGGACTTTCAAAAGGCCTTTGATAAGGTGCCACACGGGAGACTGCTGAGCAAGGTGAGGGCCCATGGTGTTCGAGGTGAGCTGCTGGGATGGATTGAGGATTGGCTATCTAACAGAAGGCAGAGAGTTGGGATAAAAGGTTCTTTTTCAGAATGGCAGCCGGTGACGAGCGGTGTCCCGCAGGGTTCGGTGCTGGGGCCACAGCTGTTCGCATTATATATTAATGATTTGGATGAGGGAACCGGGGGCATTCTAGCGAAGTTTGCCGATGATACAAAGTTAGGTAGACAGGCAGGTAGTACTGAGGAAGTGGGGAGGCTACAGAAGGATCTAGACAGGTTGGGAGAGTGGTCCAGGAAATGGCTGATGGAATTTAACGTGAGCAAGTGCGAGGTCTTGCACTTTGGCAAAAAGAATATAGGAATGGACTACTTTCTAAATGGTGAGAAACTTAATAAAGCCAAAGCACAAAGGGATCTGGGAGTGCTAGTCGAGGATTCTCTAAAGGTAAACATGCAGGTTGAGTCTGTGATTAAGAAAGCGAATGCAATGTTGTCTCTTATCTCAAGAGGGTTGGAATATAAAAGCAGAGATGTACTACTAAGACTTTATAAAGCTCTGGTTAGGCCCCATTTGGAGTACTGTGTCCAGTTTTGGTCCCCACACCTCAGGAAGGACATACTGGCACTGGAACGTGTCCAGCGGAGATTCACACGGATGATCCCTGGAATGACAGGTCTAGCATATGAGGAACGGCTGAGGATACTGGGGTTGTATTCGTTGGAGTTTAGAAGATTAAGGGGAGATCTAATAGAGACGTACAAAATAATACATGGCTTTGAAAAGGTGGATGCTAGAAAATTGTTTCTGTTAGGCGAGGAGACTAGGACCCGTGGACACAGCCTTAGAATTAGAGGGGGTCATTTCAGAACGGAAATGCGGAGACATTTCTTCAGCCAGAGAGTGGTGGGCCTGTGGAATTCATTGCCACGGAGTGCAGTGGAAGCCGGGACGCTAAATGTCTTCAAGGCCGAGATTGATAGGTTCTTGTTGTCTAGAGGAATTAAGGGCTTCGGGGAGAACGCTGGCAAGTGGAGCTGAAATGCGCATCAGCCATGATTGAATGGCGGAGTGGACTCGATGGGCCGAATGGCCTTACTTCCACTCCTATGTCTTATGGTCTTATGGAAGGTTTTAAAGCTGATAAGGAAGCTGAAGAGGTTAAGAAAGCAAGTTTCAAAATGTAATAGCAACAGAGATAGAAATTTGACAGCCACAATGACAGTGGAGCAGAATGTTTTAATACATAAACAAAATTAGCAATTGGCTTCTTGAGCTTGCTTCATCAAACAATTAGATCATGGTTAAACTACATCTTAACTTTATTTTATCCACTGTTGTCTGATATCACTTGATACCTTGAACAAAAAGCCAAAAGAAGCAAGATCCTGGTGCTGAGTGTCAGAAATAAAGGCAGAAAATACTGGAAATAATTAGCAGGCCAGAAGGCACTGGCAAACAGAGAGAGAGAGAGAGAGACAAATTAATGGGGTGCATTTTCCCATATTTTGGCTGAGTGTCAATTTCAGGTGGTTTCATGGAGAGATCTCTTCATGTGCTCCATTGATCTTTCTCACACAATGCTCTGCTGCTCACATCATGAATTACACATCTGGACACTACAGTGCTACTCTTGCACTCCTGCGTTCGGCAGAGACAGAAGCTCTCTCTATTCTGGAACCTTCCAGTGTTCATGTCTGGCCACCATGTTTAAACCAGAGCTGTGCAACGCTTCAAACTCTGCAACCATTGCAGTCACTTGGCAATTTAAAACAATATGGCTGAACACAACACATTGGCGCCAATGTGCAACAACAGGCACCTGTGGACAGCAGGGCTTCTCTCTATCTTCAGGGCCAAGGAAAGAGACCATGAAACCAGATGCTGTCAGCCTTGCCTGAAGTAGTCACCCAGATCAGTGTCCAGTGAAATGCGCAGCAATGTCAGCAGGAGGTTAATGACCTTCTGCACTTTGCAAGAGTAAATGCCGCTATCTATGCTCTGCTGCCTCACATTCACACCAACTTCGTTAAAGTATCCACCTCCCACCAAGTCTCACAGTTTACTGTTCTCAATCTTGTGTACAGCATCTTCCTGCAGTTATTCTCACCCACTCTGTCCCTGCAAATGACTAACTCTTCCTATGCTCTGTGCTTCTTACATGCTCACCACTTTTCTTGTAACTACAACACGAACAGCTTTGCCAGCCACTTAGTGAATGCATTGGCAAGGTTGTCTTTGGAACCTCTACTAATTGAGATACCAATACCTCAGAGAGTTCTCTATCGATACTAGACTCAGTCCCACAATCTGGTAAGCACATCATGGACACCTCTTGACAGTTGGCAGAGGAAGAAATGCCCCAGACTTCTGGCACTCAGAGGACCGCTGGAGACTGGGCATCAGCTCCGGCCCAGACAGAAGATCATCTCATGGTGTCAGTCGTTAATAACTGTGTGAAAATGTACAAACAAACACAGGAACGGCAGACAAGTTTGTCAGAAACTAGATAAAAGATTGGAGGAGTCCGTCAGTACCATCAAGAAAGCATCTTCCATCTCAGATCAGCAGTTGTTGTGGAGATTCAGGTCCAGTAGAATCCGGTGCCTGAAAGAGATGTACACGGACCTCCACTCCATCTCTTTAGTCATTGGTGTTCAACACCAACAGCAAGGCAACAGGAGACTGAAGGACCATGATCTTCCTCCAGATGCTCATTCTCAAAGAGACAAGTTGGCACCAGCAGGTACCTAGATGGTGGAGTAATCACACACGGGGCCTGCTTGAAGTCTCCTCTCAGGATATTCCAGAGACGGCTTTCCCCTCAACCTCCAGCCTGCCTTCAATCCCCTACCTTTTAGAAGTTGCAGCTGAGGAGTGTGAGTTTGGCTCTGATACAGACACCATTTCCTCTATGCAGTCCAGCCACAAATGCCCTGGGTCATCCAGCCAAACCTACAAAGCCAACAGTCTTCACTGGAGACCTGACTCCCTAATCCCAGCTCCAGATTCTGAGACTGCACCTAGAGGGTGCAGAGGGCAAGGAAACCAAAAAAAACTTCTAAAGGCACAGAGGTGGCATGGGTGGTACTTCATTGTAAATGAAATAACGCATACCCAGATATATAATGACACTTTAACGCATGACCTGTCTGATCAACATGTCAGAACAAACATGAAATCTATAGACACTCTTCCTGAGGGCTGTATGATTTTAGAACCCTCTGTTAAAGGGTGCAACAGATTTCCTAATGACCATCGGGACATAACATAGAGTCGTAGAGTCATACAGCAGAGAAACAGACCTTTCAGTTCAACTAGTACATGCTGAACATAATCCCAAACTAAACTAGTCCCATCTGCCTGCACCTGACCCATATCCTTCTGAATCTTTCCTATTTATGTATCTATCCAAATGACTTTTAAACATTGTAACTGTACCCACATCCACCACTTTCTCAGGGAGTTCATTCGACAAGTGAACCACCCTCTGTGTAAAAACACTGCCTCTTATGTCTTTTTAAAATCTCTCTCCTCTCACCTTCAAAGTGTACCCCCTGGCCTTGAAATCTTGTCATTGGTGCCGCTATTCCATCAGGGAGGTGAGCATTCTACTCATTGGTTCTCACGCTGTCTGGTATCCAACAGCAGTGCATTAGGAATTTTAGAATATGCATGATCTATTTCTCTAACTGTCACGTGAAGAGGGACCTAATTGAAGATTCAAGGCCAGGCAGCAAATTTAACATGTCTTGATATCAAATTTATGTTTGTAGACATTAACAGAATAGATTGTGAAGAACATAGTTCACAGACTTCTGTCCTTTTACAAAATTTGTTTCATGTGGGATCCTTGCTGATGAGAGACATGACTGGATTTTTACCTCACAGTGGAAATGCAAACCAGGTTATGAAACATTGAACTTAGGCCTGAATGTTCCAGTGGGCTTGGGAAAACCTGTGCACTTTCGCATATTCCAGATATAAATGCAAACCATGTGTCTTAATGATAACGGGTAAGAAATATAGGTTTTATTAAGAAATAAGTACGACTCATTGGATAGAACACACAGGATATAAAATCATCATTTAAAGGTAAACATTCATGTAAGAATTAATTATGAAAACTACATTGCAACTAGCATGAATGGAGTATACCTAAAAGGGAATGAATTTAATTAGTGCTCAAAACAGACAACAAAAAAAAAAGTGAAAAGTTTAATTACTAAAGAAAAATGGCCTGGGAAGACACATGACAAAATTATATTTGGTTGGGGGATATACAATGTTAGCTATAGAAGAAATATTTGGATCATCCAACTGATGAGAACAGCAAAAATCCTTATTACATTAAGGCATTATATATCAGTATAAGACAACATTCAAATCTCAGAAATTAAACACATGTACTGATAAACTTTTAATAACAGAATCTTTTAAGATTGAAAGAATAGGAGACAGATGAAAGAAGAATGAAAAATGACGAGACAAAAGCCCACAATTATATAAAGGAATCTTCATAGAATAATTTAGGGAATAATGTTAAATGATACAGCTTAACATAAAAGTGGGAGGTACCTATATTGAGGGTTGGCACTGCATTCCAATGCAGGGGTGATCCAAAACATTTTAAAATTAAGGACTATTCCACTGAAATTGCAGAGATATTAAAGACCCACAGGTAGTACTTCTTCAAAGGTGTTTCCTTACACTGGATAAGATCTGTTACTGACTGAGGACTGTGAGGTTAAATTCTGTTTTAAAAATTGATAGATACTCTATTCTTTGACATTGTTCGATGTGCTATTCTTAGATAGTCTTCAATGTTTTGAGATTTTTAAATAGTTATAAATAACATCAAATTAAATTCTATTAGATTTGATGTTACACTTTTTTCGATTAATCATATACCTTAAAGCTTGTTAATTTCTGCTAATAGAATAGAAAATTAGTAAATCCTTTCTTTTAGGTATTTCTGTTTCAACTGAAACAAGTCTTAATATCTTATATAATTCCTTTAGTGAGCAAGTGTATGATCTGAAGAAAAACGTCCCAACCTACCAAAATATCTGGAACATTTACGTTAGAACTAAGACTTATTAAATTTAAACAGGCTACTTGGATAATGGTTTAATTCTCAGGCAATTAGTTCTTCTGTGGGATGATTATGTAAATCCTACAATCTAAAATCTTTAAGCATTTGTGAAATTGGTAAGCTTAAACTCAGCAAAAAATATTCTCAGATAAATGATCCTGGTAAATGTCACCACTAAGAAGGAGTTTACATCTATAAATAATTTTAGTGTGACTTTGCATTGGCTTTTGTCTTTTCACACTAGGATCTGATTTGTAGTCATTTTGCACGGTACGATGGAGTGTGTCAGAATGTGTGCATAGTGCCAGGCCAGTTAGCGTGATGTCTGCAAAATAGCAGCCCAACCCTAGACATTGCTAAAGTATCCTTTAGATCTCATTGATCATTGTTCAAATTTACCGCATAACATCCATGCCAACCCAGAACTCTCAGATACTTCATATTATCTGCATGCCCTGATCATGTATCTTCCATACCCACTCATCCAGTATGCATTATCTTACACTTCAGGAGCAGGGAATAGGAAGGCTATCACTTTGAAATCTGATTCAGAAAGTTACTTCCAACAGCCTGTGCAGGAATCAAACTGCAAAATGCAGTAACAAGACAATGTAAATTACACACTAACCTTTGCAAAAGTTTTATTTATTTTGGATTCTCTGTAAGTATTTTGGCGCTGAGATTTTATAGTGGGTTATTATCCTAAAATACTTAATGGGTTGATGCTTATTAGTCTATCAGCTTTTTTAACTGTGGCATTAACTCGGATTAAATGACCAACTGCCTCAAAAGAAATGGGCAAAGTTATATGTTTAGCACAAATGCCTTTGAGCACTGGAATCTCTAGCACAGATCTCCATGTACTTGTACTTGTACCCCATGACATAATCACAAGCACTTGGTTTTATAACTTAGTAACATACAAATTTTACCCATATACATTCACAGAGAAATCTATCCTTTGTAAAGGTTAACCTTAATGTAATGAACCATTTAGCTATTACTCTATGCCCCCTGTAATTTTATAGCAGACAACCTCCTGCTATCATTGTGTTGAAAATTAACATTTTCCTTCTTTTGGAGAGGGCATGGAATTATGGCTTAAGTTCTAATCTTGCATCTATGATAAAATATAATTGAAAATTGAAATGAATGCCACTACATTATAAATATATGAGTAAATGAAATGATGGAACGATAGGTTTAACGATCAGACCTTTGCTATTTGGTTCACAATTTCGGAGTCTTCTGGCTATCCCACTGAGACCATTCGAAATGTTGGTAAAATATTTCTCCCCCTGTCTGCGTGGGTTTCCTCCGGGTTTTGTAGAGGAATAAGAAGGTGCTATTTTCTGGGTATGTAGATTGGAAGAAGGAAAAATGGCTCTTAGTAGAGGGATATGCTCTTCTTGTCGGAGGTGGGGGCTTAGGGAGAGTTTACAGGTTACTGAGGATGATATCTGCAATAAATGTCATTGGTTGTGAATCCTATCAGATTGAATTGATTGGTTGGAGCGACAAGTTAAAGGCAATGAGGAATTTACAAGAGCTAGGGGGTGCGATGGACGGGAATTATAGGAAGGGAGAAAAGCCACAGATACAGTCACATAGATGGATTAACTCCAGAAAAAGTAAGAGACTTAGCAGGTAGTGCAGGAGTCTTCTGTGGCTATCCCCATTTCAAACAAGTATGCTGTTTTGGAAAATGTAGGGAGTGATAGATTCTCAGGGAATGTAGCACAAACAGCCAACTTTCTGGTGACGAGACTGGCTCTAACGCAATAAGTGGTATGTTGGGTTCCAAGAGATCAACTGTGTTAGGGGACTCTCTAGTCCAAGGCACTGACAGACACTTCTGTGGCCAGCAGCGAAAAATCAGAATGGTGTATTGCCTTCCTGGCGCCAGGATCAAGGATGTCTCAGGGTGCAGAATGTTTTCAAGAGGGAGAGGGCCCAGCCAGAGATCATTGGCCACATTGGAACCAATGACACAGGAAGCAAAAAGGTTGAGATTCTGAAGGGAGATTACAGAGAGGTAGGCAGGAATTTAAAAAGGAGGTCCTCGAGAGTAGTAATATCTGGATTACTCCCGGTGCTACGAGCTAGTGAGGGCAGGAACAGAAGGACAGAGCAGATGAATGCATGGCTGAGGAGCTGGTGTACAGGAGAAGGATTCACATTTTTGGATCATTGGAATCTCCTCTGGGGTAGACATGATCTGTACAAGAAGGACAAATTGTACCTGAATTGGCAGGGGGGTTAATATACAGGCAGGGAGATTTGCTAGGGCTGTTCGGGAGGATTTAAACTAGCAAGGTGGGGGGAGTGGTGGAACCCAGGGAGATAGTTAGGAAAGAGATCAGTCTGAGACTGGCACAGTTGGGTAAAGAAGCATGTCTAACAGTCAGGGCAGGCAGGGAGAAAGCAGAGAACAAGGTAGGACTGATAAATTAAACTGCATTTATTTTAATGCAAGAAGCCTAACAGGGAAGGCAAATGAACTCAGGGCATAGTTCAGAACATGGGACTAGGATATTATAGTAACTACAGAAATGTGGCTCAGAGATGGACAGGACTGGACTGGCAGCTTAATATTAGAGGATACAAATGCTACAGGAAGGACAGAAAGGGAGGCAAGAGAGGATGGGGAGTGGCGTTTTGATAAGGGATAGCTGTACTGAGGGAGGATATAATATATCCAGGGAAGTTATTTGTGTGGAACTGAGAAAAAAGAAAGGGATGGTCACCTTATTGGGCTTGTATTATTGACTTCTGGATGAGTAGTGCTGGAAGAGCACAGCAGTTCAGGCAGCATCCGAGGAGCAGTAAAATCTACTTTTCGGGCAAAAGCCCTTCATCAGGAATAAAGCCAGAGAGCCTGAAGGGTGGAGAGATAAGCTAGAGGAGGGTGGGGGTGGGAAGAAAGTAGCATTGAGTATAATAGGTGAGTGGGGGAGGGGACGAGAGTGATAGGTCAGGGGTGGGGGGAGGGTGAAGTGGATAGGTGGAAAGGAAGATAGACAGGTAGGACAAGTCATGGGGACAGTGCTGAGCTGGAAGTTTGGAACTAGGGTGAGGTGGGGGAAGGGGAAATGAGGAAACTATTGAAGTCCACATTGATGCCCTGGGGTTGACGTGCTCCGAGGCGAAAGATGAGGCGTTCTTCCTCCAGGCGTCTGGTGGTGAGGGAGCAGCGGTGAAGGAGGCCCAGGACCTCCATGTCCTTGGCAGAGTGGGAGGGGGAGTTGAAATGTTGGGCCACAGGGCGGTGTGGTTGATTGGTGCGGGTGTCCGAGAGATGTTCCCTAAAGCACTATGCTAGGAGGCATCCAATGTAGAGGAGACCGCATCAGGAGCAACAGATACAATAAATGATATTGGTGGATGTGCAGGTAAAACTTTGATGGATGTGGAAGGCTCCTTTAGGGCCTTGGATGGAGGTGAGGGAGGAGGTGTGGGCGCAGGTTTTACAATTCCTGCGGTGGCAGGGGAAGGTACCAGGATGGCAGGGTGGGTTGTAGGGGGTCACAGACATGACCAGGTAGTCACGGAGGGAAGGGTCTTTGCGGAAGGCAGAAAGGAGTGGGGAGGGAAATATATCCCTGGTGGTGGGGTCTTTTTGGAGGTGGCGGAAATGTCGACAGGTGGGGTCTGAGGGCGAAGGTGTGGGAGTCACCCTTAACAATTTCTCCTTCGAATCCTCCCACTTCCTCCAGACCAAAGGGGTAGCCATGGGCACACGTATGGGCCCCAGCAATGCCTGTCTCTTTGTTGGCTACGTAGAAGAGTTGATCTTCTGTAATTACACCGGCACCACTCCCCACCTCTTCCTCCGCTACATTGATGACTGCATTGACACCACCTCGTGATCCCGCGAGGAGGTTGAGCAATTCATCAACTTCACCAACACATCCCACCCTGACCTTAAATTTACCTGGACCATCTCTGATACCTCCCTCCCCTTCCTGGACCTCTCCATCTCCATTAATGACGACCGACTTGACACTGACATGTTTTACAAACTCACCGACTCCCACAGCTACCTGGATTACACCTCTTCCCACCCTACCTCTTGCAAAAATGCCATCCCGTATTCCCAATTCCTCCGCCTCCGCCGTATCTGCTCCCAGGAGGACCAGTTCCCACACAAAACACATCAGATGGCCTCCTTCTTTAGAGACCGCAATTTCCGTTCTCACATTTTTTAAGATGCCCTCCAATGCATCTCGTCCACATCCCGCACCTCCGCCCTCAGACCCCACCCCTCCAACTGTAACAAGGACAGAACACCCCTGGTGCTCACCTACCACCCTACCAACCTTCGCATAAACCAAATCATCCGCCGACATTTTCACCACCTCCAAAAAGACCCCACCACCAGGGATATATTTCCCTCCCCACCCCTTTCCACCTTCCGCAAAGACCGTTCCCTCCGTGACTACCTGGTCAGGTCCACGACCCCCTACAACCCACCCTCCCATCGTGGTACCTTCCCCTGCCACCGCAGGAATTGCAAAACCTGCGCCCACACCTCCTCCCTCACCTCTATCCAAGGCCCTAAAGAAGCCTTCCACATCCATCAAGGTTTTACCTGCACATCCACCAATATCATTTATTGTATCTGTTGCTCCCGATGCGGTCTCCTCTACATTGGGGAGACTGGACGCCTCCTAGCAGAGCGCTTTAGGACACATCTCTGGGATACCCGCACCAATCAACCACACCGCCCTGTGGCCCAACATTTCAACTCCCCCTCCCACTCTGCCGAGGACATGGAGGTCCTGGGCCTCCTTCACCGCCACTCCCTCACCACCAGACGCCTGGAGGAAGAACGCCTCATCTTCCGCCTCGGAACACTTCAACCCCAGGGCATCAATGTGGACTTCACCAGTTTCCTTATTTCCCCTTCCCCCACCTCACCCTAATTCCAAACTTCCAGCTCAGCACTGTCCCCATGACTTGTCCGGACTTGTCCTACCTGTCTATCTTCTTTTCCACCTATCCACTCCACCCTCCTCCCTGATCTATCACCTTCATCCCCTCCCCCATTCACCTATTGTACTCTATGCTACTTTCTCCCCACCCCCACCCTCCTCTAGCTTATCTCTCCATCCTTCAGGCTCTCTGGCTTTATTCCTGATGAAGGGCTTTTGGCCGAAACGTCGATTTTACTGCTCCTCGGATGCTGCCTGAACTGCTGTGCTCTTCCACCACCACTAATCCAGAATCTGGTTTCCAGCATCTGCAGTCATTGTTTTTACCTTGTATTATTGACTCCCTAATAATCAGAGGGAAATTGGAAGGAGATCTCAGTTATCTGTAAGAATAATTGGGTGGTTATCGTAGGGGATTTTAATTTCCTAAACATGGACTGGTTAAGGGTTTAGATGGAGAGGAATTTGTTGAGGGTGTACAAGACAATGTTCTGATTCAGTATGTGGATGTACCTACTAGAGAAGGTGCAAAACTTGACCTACTCTTGGGAAATAAGGCAGGGCAGGTGACTGAGGTGTCAGTGGGGGAGGACTTTGGGGCCAGCAGCTATCATTCTGTTAGTTTTAAAATAGTGATGGAAAAGGATCGACCAGATCTAAGAGTTGAAGTTCTACATTGGAGGAAGGTTAATTTTGATGGTAGTAGGCAAGAACTTTCAAAAGCTGATTGGAGCAGATGTTTGTAGGTAAAGGGATGACTGGAAAATGGGATGCCTTCAGAAATGAGATAACAAGAATCCAGAAACAATACATTTCTGTTAGGGTGAAAGGAAAGGCTGGTAGGTATAGGGAATGCTGGATGTCGAGAGAAATCGAGGGTTTGGTTAAGAAAAAAAAGGAAGCATATGTCAGGTATAGACAAGATAGATTGAGTGAATCCTTAGAAGAGTATAAAGAAAGTAGGAGTATACTTAAGAGGGAAATCAGGAGGGCAGAAAGGGGACATAGGAAAGCTTTGGCAAATAGAGGTAAGGAGATTCCAAAGGGCTATTACAAATACATAAAGGACAAAGGGGTAACTCGGGAGAGAATAGGACCCCTCAAAAATCAGTAAGGTGGCCTTTGTGTGGAGCCACAGGAGATGGTGGAGATACTAAACAAGTATTTTGAATTAGTATTTACTGTGGAGAAGGACATAGAATGTAGGGAAATAGATGGTGACATCTTGAAAAATGTCCATATTACAGAGGAGGAAGTGCTGGATGTCTTGAAACCTATAAAGATGAACAAATCCCCAGGACCTGATCAGGTATACCCAAGAACTCTGTGGAAAAATAGGGAAGTGGTTGCTGGGCGTCTTGCTGAGATAGTCACAGGTGAGGTGCTGGAAGACTGGAGGTTGGCAAACATGGTGCCGCTGTTTTAGAAAGGTGGTAAGGACAAGCCAAGGAACTATAGACCAGTGAGCCTGACCTCGGTGGTAGGTAGGTTGTTGGAGGGAATCCTGAGGGACAGGATGTACATGTATTTGGAAAGCCAAGGACTGATTAGAGATAGTCAACATGGCTTTGTGTGTGAGAAATCAGGTCTCACAAACATGATTAAGTTTTTTGAAGAAGTAGCAAAGAAGATTGATGAGGGCAGAGTGGTAAAAATAGAACATAGAAATTACAGCGCAGTACAGGCCTTTTGGTCCTCGATGTTGCGCCGACCTGCCATACCAATCTGAAGCCCATCTAACCTACACTATTCCATGTACGTCCATATGCTTGTCCAATGACGAGTTAAGTGTACTTAACGTTGGCAAATCTACTACCATTGCAGGCAAAGCATTCCATACCCTTACTATTCTCTGAGTAAAGAAACTATCTCTAACATCTGTCCTATATCTATCACCCCTCAATTTAAAGCTATGCCCCCTCATGCTTGCCGTCATCGTACTTGGAAAAAGGCTCTCCTTGTCCATCCTATCTAACCCTCTGATTATCTAATATGTCTCTAACAAAAACAGCCTCAAGTCCCTCAGCCTTTCCTCATAAGACCTTCCCTCCATACCAGGCAACATCCAAGGAAATCTCCTCTACACCCTTTCCAAAGCTTCCACATCCTTCTTATAATGCAGTGACCAGAACTCTACACAATACTCCAAGTACGGCCGCACCAGAGTTTTGCACAGCTGTAGCATAATCTCATGGTTCCGGAACTCCATCCCTCTATTAATAAAAACTAAAACACTGCATCCCTTCTTAACAACCCTTGTCAACCTGGGTGGCAACTTTCAAGGATCTGAGTACCTGGACACCGAGATCTCTCTGCTCATCTACACTACCAATAGCCCAGTACTTTGCATTCCGGTTACTCCGACCAAAGTGAATCACCTCACACTTGTCCGCAATATCTCCATTTACCACCTCTCAGCCCAGTTCTGCAGCTTATCTATGTCTCTCTGTAACCTACAACATCCTTCTTCACTATCCACAACTCCACCGACCTTAGTGTCATCTGCAAATTTACTAACCCACCCTTCTACGCCCTCATCCAGGTCGTTTATAAAAATGACGAACAGCAGTGGACCCAACACCGACCCTTGCGGTACACCACTGTTAACTGGACTCCAGGATGAACATTTCCCATCAACCACCACCCTCTGTCTTCTTTCAGCAAGCCAATTACTGATCCAAACTGCTATATCTCCCACAATCCCATTCCTCTACATTTTGTACAAAAGCCTACTGTGGGGAACCTTATCGAACATCTTGCTGAAATCCATATACACCACATCAACCAGTTTACTCTCATCTACTTGTTTGGTTACCTTCTCAAAGAAGTCTCTGGTCTATCTGTTTGGTCACTTTCTCAAAGAAACATGATCTATATGGTCTTCAGTAAGGCATTCGACAAGGTTCACCATGGGAGACTGGTTAGCAAGGTTAGATCTCATGGAATATAGGGAAAACTAGCTATTTGGATACAGAACTGGTTTGAAAGTGGATGACAGAGGGTGGTGGTAGAAGGTTGTTTTTTTCAGACTGGAGGCTTTTGACCAGTGGAGTAACACAGGGATTGGTGCTGGGTCCACTACTTTTCATCATTTATAAAAATGATTTGGATGTGAGCATAAGAGGCTTAGTTAGTAGATGACAACAACATTGGAGGTGTAGTGGACAGTGAAAAAGGTTACTTCAGAGTACAACAAAATCTTGATCAGATGGGCCAATGGGCTGAGAAGTGGCAGATGGAGTGTAATTTAGATAAATGCAAGGTGCTGCATTTTGGGAAAGCAAATCTTAGCAGGACTTATACATTTAATGGTAAGGTCCTAGGGAGTGTTGCTGAACAAAGAGACCTTGGAGTGCAGGTTCGTAGCTCCTTGAAAGTGGAGTCACAGGTAGATAGGATAGTGAAGAAGGTGTTTGGTATGCTTTCCTTTATTGGTCAGAATATTAAGTACATCGGAAGGAGGTTGTGAAACCTGAAAGGGTTCAGAAAAGACTTACAAGGATGTTCCAGGGTTGGAGGATTTGAGCTGTAGAGAGAGGCTGAATAGGCTGGGGCTGTTTTCTCTGTACCGTCGGAGGCTGAGGGAGTGACCTTATAGAGTTTTATAAAACCATGAGGGGCATGGATAGGATAAATAGACAAAGTCTTTTCCCTGGGGTCAGGGAGTCCAGAACTAGAGGACATAGGTTTAGATTAAGAGGGGAAAGATGTGAAACAGACCTAAGGGTCAACTTTTTCATGCAGAGGGTGAAACATGTATGGAATGAGCTGCCAGAGAAATTAGTGGAGGCTGGTACAATTGCAACATTTAAAAGGCATCTGGATGGGTATATAAATAGGAATATTGGCCAAGTGCTAGCAAGTGGGACTAGATTAGGTTGGGATATCTGGTCAGCATGGACTGAAGAGTCTGTTTCTGTGCTGTATATCTCTATGACTCTATAACTCTATAATTTACCTTCTTGGAAACAAAAACAGAAATTGTTAGAAATGCTCAGTAGGTCTGGCAGCATCTGTGAAGAGAAATCAGAGTTAATGTTCCTCATTTCCTTCTTGGAGATGTCTACCGTCCTGATCATGACTTTAAAGGTTGGCACCCCGGGAAAGGACGTTCTCTAGGGACCAGACAGTCTTCCAATAAAGGTCATCAATATTTACAAGCGCAAAGTGGGGGATGAGCAATGGCAATCCTTACAGAGGCAGCGTTGGAAATTCTAGCTTTTGGCAATCAGGTCCCATTGCCGATATATTCCATTATTCTCCCTTGATGCCATAAGGAAGGTTGAAGGAAATTTCAGCTTGAGGGCCAAGACAGCACCCAATGCTCTAATCCCAGTACCCAGGATAAAAGTTTAAAATCCTATCATTTTCAGAATTGGCTTGTCACTAATTTATAACTCAAATCAAATTCTAGTTATTTGGTTACAAAGTTTAACTGGATACTTTATCTTCAAAACTTTTTTTTCAAATGTTAGATCAACATTTCACATCTGCAATAAGAAAGGATTACATTTCAAGGTGATGTTGTTGGTTTTGAGAAGCATTGCTCCATTCTTGTGACGCAATACCATGTGATGGTGGCAGTATGAACTGTAGAAATATAAATAGGGTGGAGTAGTATATTGCAGTGGTAATTATAATGCACTGGACAAGCAAATAGATTGTGGGTTGAAATCTCACAAAATCAAATGGAGAAATGAAACATTCTTGACAAAGTCTTGGAGGACAATGAATGAAATTTGGCGACAGTGAGAAATCTGCGAGAATTATATCGAGGCCTTTTTCAGCATTGGAAATATAAAGTAACTTTTTCCAGCAGAGTTAATAATCACAAACAAAGTGTGGAAGCAGGCCATTCAGCCCATTGACTTCACACCAAAACTCTGAAAAGCATCCCATCCAGACTCACCCGCCCATCATTGCCCCATAGCCCTGTACATGTTTGCTAATCCACCAACCCTGGACACTACAGGATAATTTGCCATGGCAAATCCACCTGATGTGCTATCTTTGGACTGTGGGAGAAAACTGAAGTCTCCAGGGGATACTCACGCAGACACTCACAATTAGCCAAGGCAAGAATTGAGCCACCGAGCTACCCATTGTTCAAGGTGTTGACATCAGACTCTCACTAGCAAGAGGTGAGATGCCTATTAACAGGAATTATCACGCTTTTAACACCCTGATTAATGCTGAATCTCACCTTATTAATTTGTATGTTCCTATTCTACAGAGTGCCAGATGGAAATTAGACATTGAGAATTCCCAATGTTAACATCAAAGTGGGTATCTGGTGAACTCCAGCTCACTGCTCGCTGGATCTTCCATCTTAGACAGAAGGCACCGGAGTGTCCATGCATACTCCATGGGTAGTAACCTCATGCACTCCACATCTCTAGACTTTGGCATCTCTGATATGGCAGGATCTCCGCACCATCATGGTACAGTTCTGCACTGCTGATGCTGCACTTTGGAGTGCCCAAGTACTTTGCATAGCAGTGCTGCTAGAGGACCTCTGCATGCAGGGAGAGGCACCCAGCTCACAGACCGGATCAGGCTGCAGCTCAGGGCTGCTTTGCAGTCATAAAGTCATAGAGTTTCACATCATGAAGACAGGCCCTTTGGCCCAAACTGCTCCATGCCGACCAAAATGTCCATCTATGTCAACTCCATTTCCCTGCACTTGGCCCATATCCTTCTAATCCATTCCTATCCACATATTTGTCCAAATGCCTTTTAAATATTGTTAATGGATTGTCCCCAACCACTTCTGCTGGCAGCTCATTCCATATGTGTACCACCCTCTGTGTAAAAAGGTTCCCTCTTACTCTTCCTCCTCTAACCTTAAAATGATGGCCTCCAACCCATGTTTCTCCAACCCTGGGAAAAAGTGCATGCCTCTCATGATCATATACACGTCTACAAGGTCCCCCCTCAGACTCTTACGCTCAAATAAAAAAAGTCCTTACTTGTCCATGCTCTCTTTATTACTCAGACCATTGTGTCCAGGCGATATCCTTTAAAAATTTCTTCTGCTTTTTTCCAGTTTAATTGGTTTGATGGTAGGAAGCAGAGGGTAATGGTGGAAAGATGCTTGTTAGACTGGAGGCCTGTGACTGGTGGTGTCTCTCAGGGGTCAGTGCTGGGTCCATTATTGTTTGTTATCTATATCAATGATTTAGATGAGAATGTACAAGGCATGATTAGTAAGTTTGCGGATAACACTAAAATAGGCAATATAGTGGACAGTGAGGAAGGTTCTCAGAAATTGCAGCAGGACCTTGATCGACTGGGGAAGTGTGCCCTCGGACCTATCACCTTCTCCCTCATCTTCATCCACCAATCGCTTTCTCAAATACCTTCCCCCAAACCCATCCCACCTCCCATTGATCTCTCAGACCCGGTCCACAAGCCTCATTTCTGATGAAGGGCATATGCCCGAAACATCGATTCTCCTGCTCCTCGAATGCTGTCTGACCTGCTGTGTTTTTCCAGCACCACACGCTCGATTCTGTGCTTCTTACACCAGCATTAACAGCCAATTACTTCCATTTCACACAATCCCTCCCTTTGTCCTGGGTTAAAATGTGCTAAATGCTGGCTAACAATTCTGATGGGATTAAGAGTGTCCATGTCCGCTTGCATAATTAAGAGGTGTTAGTTCTTTTGTCTTTTAAGTTAGTAAATGTTAGTAAAAATACTAGGTTTATATGCTCTAAATAAGTTTAAAATTGTACCTGTATTTAATAAAAGAATGAAAGGTATCAAACTGATTACCACACCTGAGTTGTGAGGTTTGTTTACTATTTGCTGGTGTGATTTTCATTCATTCATGCAATTTCATTGAAGTGACTTTCATTGAAGTGCTGTTTTGTCAATTAGTTTCTTAAAGAGATAATGGCCCAGTTAAAAGGTATTTAATAGGTAAAACTAATTGGGGGTGGTGGAGATCCCCAGTGGAGGGCTCTCTACACCAGAGTCCTCCCCCTTTCTCTCGGGGATCTGGGGTAGAGGGTGCTGCACGCAGCGGTCCCCTGCAACTGCAGATTGCGGTGGTTCACGGACTCCCAGCCCAACTGCCTATTCTGTGGTGCTGTAGAGTCCGTGGACCATGTATATATTGGGTGTGGGCATTTGCACTCCCTTTCTGATTTTCTTAAAAACCTCCTCCTCTGCTTTTGGTTGCACTTCAGTCCCACGCTCCTGATCTTCGGGCACCTGGTATGGAGGGGGGAGGGGGGTGGGCAGGTCTGAAGACCTCCTCGTGGGTCTGCTCCTGGGCATGGACAAACTGGCCATAAACGGGTCCAGGCAGTGGACCGTGGAGGGGGTCATTAGGGCCGACTTCCTGCCCCTCTTCCGCAGTTACGTTAGAGCCCGGGTGTCCTTGGAGAAGGAGCACGCGGTGTCCACCAACACCCTGGAGTTGTTCAGGGAGAGGTGGGCGCCGCAGGGAGTGGAGTGCATTATTTCCCCCTCCAACTCTATTTTGATTTAGTCCCTGCCCTCCCCTTCACCCCCTTCACTGTTTGATCACACAGCATTGCCCTTTGATGTGAAGGGCGCTACTTGTCACTGGCCACTCGGGTGTTTCCTTTCTTCCTGGTGGTGGAAATTGAATAAAAATTATACGCCTTGTGTCTCTCATTGTGTCTCACACCTGCACAAAAAAAACTAATTAGGGGTGGTGGAGATCCCCAATTAAGGGCTCTCTGTGTGGGAGTCCTCCCCCTTTCTCTTAGGGATCTGGGGTGGAGGGTGCTGTATGCAGCGGTGCCCCGCAACCGCAGATTGTGGAGATTCACAGACTCCCAGCCCAACTGCTTGTTTTGTGGTGCTGTGGAGTCCGTGGACCACGTGTATATTGGGTGTGTGCGTTTGCACTCCCTTTTTGATTTCCTTAAAGACCTTCTCCTCTGCTTTTGGTTGCACTTCAGTCCCACGTTCCTGATCTTCGGGCACCCGGTACGGAGGAGGGAGGGCAGGTCCGAAGACCTCCTCGTGGGTCTGCTCCTGGGCCTGGCCAAACTGGCCATAAACAGGTCCAGGCAGTGGACCGTGGAGGGGGTCGTTAGGGCCGACTGCCTGCCCCTCTTCCAGGGTTACGTTAGAGCCCGGGTGTCTCTGGAGAAGGAGCACGCGGTGTCCACCAACACCCTGGAGTCGTTCAGGGAGAGGTGGACGTCGTAGGGAATGGAGTGCATTATTTCCCCCTCCAACTCTATTTTGATTTAATCCTTGCCCTCCCCTTCACTGTTTGATCACACAGCATTGCCCTTTGATGTGAAGGGCACTACTTGTCACTGGCCACTCGGGTGTTTCCTTTCTTCCTGGTGGTGGAAATTTGAATAAAGATTCGTGCACCTTGTGTCTCTCACTGTATCTCACACCTGCACACACACACCATGGGTGCTGGGGAAAAAACAAGCACTACCGCAGTTAGGCGGTAGTGTGGGGTAAAAGAAGAAAAAAAAAGAAACAGGAATCTCAGAGGCTCTGTTGACTCTGAAAAAAAAGAAGAGGAGTGTCAGACATTCTGTTCACTTTGAGAGCTGGCTCTTGAGGAAGCTGGATCAGTGTCAAGGTCGCTCCACGTATAAATAAAGGGTGATTTGGTGACGGGATACCAGCCTCTGGGGAGTTATTTCAACCACAAAGATTATATTTGTGATGTTAGGCTCCCCATTCTAACACTGCCCTAAGTTCACATTAAAGGATTATGTCCTTCAGATTCACTTGTATTTATAGAAGTTCAAATAAAAGCATAATATTGCAAATACTGGAAATCAGAGATAAAAGGAAATAATGCAGGTCTGGCAGCAGCAGAGTTAATGTTAGAGTGTGATATGACTAAACATATTGGATTCAAAATGCTAACTTTGTTTCTCTCATCACAGATGCTGCTAAGTTTCTGCAGCATTTTCCATAAAAAATAAACTAATTGGGGGCGGTGGAGATCCCCAATGGAGGGCTCTCTACATGGGAGACCCCCCCCCCCACTTCTCTCGGGGATCTGGGGTGGAGGGTGCTGCACGCAGCGGTCCCCTGCAACCGCAGATTGTGGAAATTCACAGACTCCCAGCCCAACTGCTTGTTCTGTGGTGCTGTGGAGTCCATGGACCACGTGTATATTGGGTGTGGGCGCTTGCACTTGCTTTTTGATTTCCTTAAAGACCTTCTCCTTTGTTTTTGGTTGCACTTCAGTCCCACGCTCCTGATCTTCGGGCACCCGGTACGGAGGAGGGAGGGCAGGTCTGAAGACCTCCTCGTGGGTCGGCTCCTGGGCCTGGCCAAACTGGCCATAAACAGGTCCAGGCAGCGGGCCGTGGAGGGGGTCATTAGGGCCGACTGCCTGCCCCTCTTCCGCGGTTATGTTAGAGCCCAGGTGTCTCTGGAGAAGGAGCACGCGGTGTCCACCAACACCCTGGAGTTGTTAGGGAGAGGTGTGTGCCACAGGGAGTGGAGTGTATTATTTCCCCCTCCAACTCTATTTTGATTTAATCCCTGCCCTCCCCCTTCACTGTTTGATCACACAGCATTGCCCTTTGATGTGAAGGGCACTACTTGTCACTGGCCACTCGGGTGTTTCCTTTCTTCCTGGTGGTGGAAATTTGAATAAAGATTCGTGCACCTTGTGTCTCTCACTGTATCTCACACCTGCACACACACACCATGGGTGCTGGGGAAAAAACAAGCACTACCGCAGTTAGGCGGTAGTGTGGGGTAAAAGAAGAAAAAAAAAGAAACAGGAATCTCAGAGGCTCTGTTGACTCTGAAAAAAAAGAAGAGGAGTGTCAGACATTCTGTTCACTTTGAGAGCTGGCTCTTGAGGAAGCTGGATCAGTGTCAAGGTCGCTCCACGTATAAATAAAGGGTGATTTGGTGACGGGATACCAGCCTCTGGGGAGTTATTTCAACCACAAAGATTATATTTGTGATGTTAGGCTCCCCATTCTAACACTGCCCTAAGTTCACATTAAAGGATTATGTCCTTCAGATTCACTTGTATTTATAGAAGTTCAAATAAAAGCATAATATTGCAAATACTGGAAATCAGAGATAAAAGGAAATAATGCAGGTCTGGCAGCAGCAGAGTTAATGTTAGAGTGTGATATGACTAAACATATTGGATTCAAAATGCTAACTTTGTTTCTCTCATCACAGATGCTGCTAAGTTTCTGCAGCATTTTCCATAAAAAATAAACTAATTGGGGGCGGTGGAGATCCCCAATGGAGGGCTCTCTACATGGGAGACCCCCCCCCCCCACTTCTCTCGGGGATCTGGGGTGGAGGGTGCTGCACGCAGCGGTCCCCTGCAACCGCAGATTGTGGAAATTCACAGACTCCCAGCCCAACTGCTTGTTCTGTGGTGCTGTGGAGTCCATGGACCACGTGTATATTGGGTGTGGGCGCTTGCACTTGCTTTTTGATTTCCTTAAAGACCTTCTCCTTTGTTTTTGGTTGCACTTCAGTCCCACGCTCCTGATCTTCGGGCACCCGGTACGGAGGAGGGAGGGCAGGTCTGAAGACCTCCTCGTGGGTCGGCTCCTGGGCCTGGCCAAACTGGCCATAAACAGGTCCAGGCAGCGGGCCGTGGAGGGGGTCATTAGGGCCGACTGCCTGCCCCTCTTCCGCGGTTATGTTAGAGCCCAGGTGTCTCTGGAGAAGGAGCACGCGGTGTCCACCAACACCCTGGAGTTGTTAGGGAGAGGTGTGTGCCACAGGGAGTGGAGTGTATTATTTCCCCCTCCAACTCTATTTTGATTTAATCCCTGCCCTCCCCCTTCACTGTTTGATCACACAGCATTGCCCTTTGATGTGAAGGGCAGTGCCTGTCACTGGCCACTCAGGTGTTTCCTTTCTTCCTGGTGATGGAAACTGAATAAAGATTCATGCACCTTGTGTCTCTCACTGTGTCTCACACCTGCACACACACACACCATGGGTGCTGGGGAAAAAATAAGCACAGTGGTTAGCACTGCTGCCTCACAGCGCCAGAGACCCGGGTTCAATTCCAGCCTCAGGCGACTGACTGTGTGGAGTTTGCACATTCTCCCTGTGTCTGCGTGGGTTTCCTCCGGGTGCTCCGGTTTCCTCCCACAGTCCAAAGATGTGCAGGACAGGTGAATTGGCCATGCTAAATTGTCCGTAGCGTTAGGTAAGGGGTAGATGTAGGGGTATGGGTGGGTTGCGCTTCGGCGGAGCGGTGTGGACTTGTTGGGCCGAAGGGCCTGTTTCCACACTGTAAGTAATCTAATCTAATCTAATCTAAAAAACCGCAGTTAGGCGGCAGTGTGGGTTTTTTTTAAAAAAAGCTAATTGGGGAATCTATTCAGGTCCAGGAGATGGTTGGTAAGGGCTGTTTAATATGATATGTTTCATGGAGCAATGATGGCAGGGGTGTTGTTGTTCTGTATGCTACACTTATTCAGAGGTAAACACGGTTTGTAGCAAGGGCTAAGGTGTGAAAGTGCCCCGTAGTGGGTTTGAAAGGATTGTTTTGATTAGAAAGGGCTATTTTAAATTTGATCTGTCTTATGATAGTAAAATATACTGCGGAACTGCAATTTTATGAATGAATGAATGAAAGAAACCATGTCATAGCAAAGTATGGTGAGTAAAGGGTTATGAATAAATGACCAATAACCTGGTATTAATGATTATAGCGAGCTAGTGAGTGAGTTAGCAAAGATAACCTGAAGCATGACATCTCACAGGTTGAAAGACATGCGGTGTGTCTGTCATGTCAGTTGCTGGCACATGGTGTAGATTTGACACAGATGTAGCATGTCTCATTCCAGGAGAAAATGGTCTACAAAGGCCAGGAAGAGCCAACTTGGGTACTTGGCGCACAACTTGTGATTCCATACCTCCCTAGGTGAGAGGATCTTGACTTTGACTGGCCCAAGCAGGCACTTGACTGTGTCCCAACCCCTGGACTGATATTGGAAGCTGCCCTGATTTACTGTAATGTAACTCCCGTTGGCTGAAGTGTGTCTCCCTTGTTGTTAATAACACCACTGTCCTCTGACTTTGAAATATAACCATTTTGGTTCATGAGTAAACCTTGGCTCCCATCTTGGCGTTTTCTTCCCTTTGTAGAAGACGGTAGTAATGTAGTGTAGTGCTATCTTCACTGCGCTAGTAATCAAGAGACCTAAATTAATGATCTGGGGACAAGTGTTTGAATCTTACGATGGCAGATGGTGAAACTTGAAACAATAAAATTTGGTAATAAGCCCAGTTTAATGGTAACCATTTAACCACTTTTAAGTTATTGTTACAATCCCATCTGGTTCACTAATGTCTAATGAAATCTGCTGGCCATACCTAGTCTGGCCTGGATGTGACTCCAGACTAACAGCAAGGTGTTGACTCATGGCTACCATCTGAGAGAGCTTTAACAAGTCAGTCTTCCTTTTTATTCATTCATGGGAGATAGGCATCATTGGCCGGGCCAGCATTTATTTCCCATTCCTAATTGCCCAGATGGCTGGTCAAAGTCAACCACATTGCTGTGGGTCTGGAGTCACATGTAGGCCAGACCAGGTAAGGATGGCAGATTTCCTTTCCTGAAGGAAGGTTTTTCCTGACAATCGACAATGGTTACACAGTCACCATTAGACTCCTGATGATAATACCACACGGCCATCACCTCCTGGCCTGTTCAAGTGATAATTATGGATGGACAATAAATGCAAGTCTAGCCAGTGATGCTCACCTCATATGAATTAATAATTTAAAATAATGTATCCCTTTAGAGCGGAAAATGTCACTGACATTTTCCTGACATTACTGGGCATTCTGGATCGATCAAGGTGACAAGTTCAGAATAGGCTTGGAGGATTTGGTCTTGAAGTTTTGGGGATGTGGATGGCATCCTGCTGCACGACCATGTCCAGCAAAACCTCCAGGTTCCTGACCACAAATCAGTTGCCAATTTCCCCATTTCCACCATATCCAGGGCCAATGCCATGAACTATGCAGGGCAGCTCTGAACTGCCAGCGCTGCTCCAGGTGTGCAACAGCCACTGGGGTGGGTGGGTATTTAAAGAAATGTGTTTGGGATGACAACATGAAAACATTTACATGGTCTTGAGGAGCTAAGCCCTCCATGAAACTTGACAAAAGTGGCACTGAGCCAAAATATCATAAGATTCCATTTTATTAATCTGATGATTTATAGCCTGCTCTAAGAATAATGACCATAAAACCTACCAGGCAAAAACAAGGACTGCAGATGCTGGAAACCAGAGTTTAGATTAGAGTGGTGCTGGAAAAGGCAGCATCCAAGGAGCAGGAAAATCGACGTTTCGGGCAAAAGCCCTTAAACCTACCAGGTTGTTGTAAAAGTCCAGTTAATCCATGACTGTCTTTCAGGGAAGGAAACTTGACATTCTTAAATGCTCTCAGCTACATTCAACCCCAGTTACAAACACTAGATGCCAGGCTTTAAATGATCCCCAAAGTCACCTTTGAAGTAACTTAAATCACACAGTCATAAAAACAAATTGTATCTACCAAGTAAAGAATGCACTTCTCAAGGTCATTAGGAATGAAAAGAAGGGAATTCACCAGTATCAATGACATTCTCACAGCAAATTTAAATACAAACAAATGTAAAGTTTCTAAACTCTAACATTTTGAGATAGATGAAGTTCAATTCACTTAGAGTGTGATTTAAGATTTTCCTTTACCCTGCTCTAGTAAGGAGATGTTTGCATTACCATATGTGAATAAAGTATGTGAATTAACTAATTTGTACCTTTGATTTTTACAAAATAGCTTGCGATAAACCGGCCCAGAAGTTCCAATCTTTCTCAGAGTGGGATTTGTGTGTGTTGGATTGGAAGTTGCAGCAATGCTGAAATTTCTACATGTTTGGTTTTAGTCATTTTAAATATCAATGTAACTTGTCATTTATTTTTATTTGCATCATTAGGCTTTCACTCTTCCTCTGACATTTTACCTGTGCATGCGAAAATCATCAATCAATGCTATTTATTTTATGAGGCCTTTGCCTTCATTATGCATAGTTCTTGCTCACTTCATCCTATTTTTACGGTGTGACCTCTCACTTGACTTCTTTTCTCTCTGGGCTTTAATTTTCACATTTGCTCCTGGACCTTTCTGACAGTGGTCTTAAATATGCCAGTGTAGGTCCACTTTTTTCTTTGGGCCATTATGGTCTGAGTGGTGGCATCTGTGCTCTGTGTCTGTCCATCTCCTTTTTAAACTGCCTGATATGAAACATTATTGCAGGATCTCCTGAAGATCTTCTGGTTGCACCATCATGTTTCTGATCCATATGGGACCAGTGGCCCAACATAATCATAACTTTGCTCTCTTTCCCAATTGTATTTCATTTTTAAGCAGAGTGTAACATTTGAAAAGCTGCACTTGATTTTTCATTGGAAGTATTGAGTATGGGAAGTTGACTTGACATTTTTTTAGCATCTCATAACAGATGACATTGATTGATCGATGAAAGAAAGTTTGCAGTTGTTCAACTTTCAACTGTATTTCTGCATCAAATACAAGATTAACTTCCATCACGTGTTCTTGCATAATTGATGCAGAATTAATTTTTTGATTATACAATATTTTTATGAATGGGGTTGATGTTGTTTGCAGAGTTTAGATCTTCAGTTCTCAGTCAGACTGAACAATGCTGTTTAATTTTGAGATCAGTTATTTTCATAAAACCAATCACAATGCTAAAGTATAGGAGGGACAAAGTATAAAGTTTCATATCAACCATGTTGACTATCTACTTACACACTAACACAAAATGTTGACAGTGCAAATTAATTTTTGAAATGATACATGCACCCAAAGAATTTGTTATGGCGAGTTTCTGTATACACCATGTCAAATGTCTTCTGAAAGTGAATGGAAAACAGCACTTGGTTATATTTATTTTAACAATGGAATTAAAGCACAGCCTACTGTCTGGAGATGGTCTGTTGAATGGGGTCTCCCAGCAATGCTTTAATCCTCTGCATTTTGTACCTTCAATTCTGTTTGTTCGGTGGCTTACTGCAGCCTGTCACAAGCTTGAATAAGGGAGCAATTCTCTGTGTAAGGGTAGTAACTCTTCCATGTGGTTCTATCAAAACAGAAATCTCCCACCATCCCAAACTGAAGTATTATTACAGCTGCTGAAAATGCCTCAGCTCTAGCGGGTTGCCTTGAAAATGAATGCGATGTTTGGGCTCTATTTATCGGCACATTGCTTTTGCTGATAACAGTTTAAAACACTGTTGTGCAGCTTTGAGGATTGTGAAACGAATTGAAGAGAACTTAAATTAAATAGGAATGGAGTAATTATTTTTAAATTTGATTAACGATTGAGTATGGCAGTAGGTGATTATCATTATTTTAATATGCACATGATATTTTGTGCTGCAGAGGTCAAATTCCACAAGAAGCCCTTACTTAGATCTTGTAATCTGAGGGGGGATCAGTAATTTGTAATTATTTCAAGTGCACAGTATAATGGAATACTGTGATGCTAGATATACAGTGATTAATGAGGACTACTCAGATGAATTTATATGTTGGATCATGACCAATTCTTTTTTACCCCTTCTTTGAAATTCAAATTTAAGTAACAAATCAAACATTGGAAATTGGACACATAGGCCTCTTGTTTTGGTGTATACTCACCATAACCTTAGAATTTACAAATCTTCATCTTTAGTGGGATCCAGATGACAGTTTCCACTGGTACATTAGATTTTTCTCTGGAGGTGAAAGTAACCTTTCAATAAGATCTTTGCTGATCTAATAATCCTCAATTCCACTTTCATGCCTTTGCCCCCATCCCTTGATTCACTTCCTGATTAAAAATATATCTATCTCAGCCTTAAATCTAGTACTAGAACATTATAGCGCTGTACAGGCCCTTTAGCCCTCAATGTTGCACTGACCTGTGAAACCAATCTGAAGCCCATCTAACCGACACTATTCCATTTTCATCCATATGTTTATCCAATGGCCATTTAAATGCTCTTAAAGTTGGTGAGTCTACTACTGTTGCAGGCAGGGCATTCCATACCCTTACTACTCTCTGATAAAGAATTTACCTCTGACATCTATCTGACATCTATCACCCCTCAATTTAAAGCTTGTGCTAGCCATCACCATCCAAGGAAAAAGGCTCTCACTGTCCACCCTATCTAATCATCTGATCATCTTGTGTGTCTCTATTAAGTCACCTTTTAGCCTTCTTCTCTCTAACAAAAACAGCCTCAAGTCCCTCAGCCTTTCCTCATAAGACCTACCCTCCATACCAGGCAACATCCTGGTAAATCTCTACTGCACACTTTCCAATGTTTCCACATCCTTCCTATAATGCAGTGACCAGAACTGTACACAATACTCCAAGTGTGGCTGCACCAGAGTTTTGTACAGCTGCAGCATGACCTCATGGCTCTGAAACTCAAATCTTCTACCAATAAAGGCTAACATACTGTACGTCTCCCTAACAACCCTATCAAACTAGGTAGCAACTTTCAGGGATCTATGCATATGGACACCAAGATCTCCCTACTCATCTACACTATCAAGAATCTTACCATTAGCCCAGTACTCTGTATTCCTGTTTACTCCTTCCAAGTGTGAATCACCTCACACTTTTCTGCATTAAATGCCATTTGCCATGTCTCAGCCTTTATATTTAACAGACCTAGTTTCTACAATCCTCTGCAGTTAAGAATTCCACAGTTTCTAAGGGAGGAAATTCTTCTACATCTCTGTCTTAAATGGGTGATCTCACACTTTGAGATTGAGTCTTCTGCTCCTAGACCCTCCTGTAAGGGGAACAAAATATTGTAGCATCTACCCTGTCATGTATCAATAAGGTCTCTTCTTATTCTTCTAAACTCCTGTGAGAACAGATCTAACATACTCAATCTCTCCTCCTAAGACAATCCTTCCATATTGGAATCAACTGGATGAATATTTTCTGGACTGACTCCAATGCCAGTATATCTTCCCTTAACTAAGGGGACTGAACTGTTCATAGTCTTCCAACTGTATTCTGACTAGTGCCTTGTATAGTTCTAGAAAGACTTCCCTATTTGTATGTTCCATTCCTTAAGAAATTAATGCCAAAATTCCATTTGCCTTCCCTGAATAAAGGTTGCAGCTATGGTGAATTGTATTGTACAGACCTTACCAGTACAGTCACACTTCTGTGTGTTGTGTTGTCAGTTTCTCAATGGGAACATACACAAAGTTGACTTGTTTTCTATTAAGATAGTTCATCATGACGATGTCTTAACTATAAAGTATAATGAAATGTTACTGACAAATTTGTAAGTTGCTAACAAAGCCAAAAGCTAATGTTAAAAGTCACACAACACCAGGTTATAGTCCAACAGGTTTATTTGGAAGGACACTAGCTTTCGGAGCGTCGCTCCTTCATCAGGTGGTGAGAAACAACACTTCGAAAGCTAGTACTTCCAAATAAACCTGTTGCACTATAACCTGGTGTTGCGTGACTTTTAACTTTGAGCACCCCAGTCCAACACCAGCCCCTCCACATCAAAAGCTAATGTGCTATTTTATCATCTTCTGTGTTCAACAACTTGTAACAGTTATGATAATAGGTCAGAGACTGAGAATTCTAGTTTGATTAAGTAACTTTCTGACTCCCAAAAGCTTGTTTATCATCCACAAGGCACAAGTCAGGAGTGTGATGGAATATTCTCTGCAAGAAGTTTGATATCATCCAGAACAAACCAGCGTACTTGACCATCACTGAATTCATCAACTTAAACATGTTCTCCCTTCACGAACACACACTGTGGCAGCAGTATGTACCGTATAGAACATAAACTTAAACAACTCACCTCGGAAATGAGGGTCCTTTCACAGCACCTTTCAGACCCATGACCTCCACCAGGATAAGGATAGCAGATGGAAGATAACACTATGTAGAGCAAATATGCAGAACATATGCTGGCCGTGCCTGTGATGATCAAATAAATAAAGAAAATATTCACAAAGTACAGAGTCCCGGCTCGATAATTGACATCAGTTTGTGATTGCACCTGGTATACTATTCACCCCACGTACACAAGAAAGACCTCAGTTTTGATCCTTGATTTGATTTTTTCTGTGTCGTGGCCCAGGTGATGCTGAGCTATGTTGTTTGGTTGTTGTATCTCTGATCCCTGAACTTGGAAGAAGGAAAAATAAATTTGAAGTAATATTCATTTGTTGCAAGGCCACTGGATCGGGTATGCCTTAGTAAATAAACATTGACCGGCTCAATAAAAATGCCCTGCTTTTAAAAACTGCTCGATATTCAGAAATGAATGGGGGAGCAAGGAGACAGATAAATGAGATAATGCTGAATAAGAAAATGTAATGGCTAGAATGTGGAGAAATGTTCAAAATATGAAGATTAAGAGAAAATTGGAAGTAAAAACAGTTTCAAAATGAAACAACATTTGAGCATTTATAAAATGTTTAAAGTGTTTTCAATTTTAAAATTTTTATGCAAAAAGCAATATATTAAAGCCTGACCAGAAATTGTTGACATAATTCTATACTCAACAGCATTTGATTACACTCATTCACACTGATCGTCATTCTGAAGTGTTTGCTTGACGTCTAACAGTGGTCCTCTAATAATAGGAAGACGGTGGTGTGCTGCTAATGTCAGCAAACATCTCCTCCCAATCTTCCCCTCCTTCACCTTGCCCCACTCCACTCTCCCCCTCATATTCCCCCTATTTTCTGCTCTACCTGCCTCTTTCATTAACTCCCTCTCTCCCCTGCTCTCTACACCATTCACTCCCTTCTCTCCTCTCTCTCTGCTTCTCATTCTTTTGCCCCCTCCACCTTTCCTTCACCTCAATCCCCTGCACCTGCCCGTCTCTCTCACCCTTCCCCCCAACACTCCTTTCCCCTGGTTTCTGCCTGCCTCCTTCACCCCTGCTCCTCTTCTCTTCCACACCCTGTCTCCTCATTCAGCCCTCCCCACTCATCCACCACATCCCTGCATAGTTCGGCTTCTCAGATGACCTCCCAGCCAGTCTTCACTATATCTCTCTTTCCTCAACCTACCTCCCCCCCAACCTGTGTCACTCTACCCTGCTTCCACCTCTGCCTCTCTCTCTCTCTCTCTCTCTCTCTCTCTCTCTCCTCAACTACCCTTTCCACCCTGAGAGGAAAATATGGAGTGGTTTGTGTATTTCCAAGATGGAGAAGGCAAAATCTTTCTGGTAGTATGATAAAGTTATTCATGCTGTGCACAGTAATTTTATTGCTGTCACTTTAAAATTAACACAATCAGCTGAAAAAAAAACAACTGGATGATACAGAAAGATGTGACAAAGACATTTTCAATTAATTAATAAATATGCACAACTTTCATCTCTTAAATACATCAAGAAATGTTAATGCATTTCAAAGTTATACTGTGCAAATCTGAATTTCTCAAATATGGCAGCACAGTGGCTCAGTGGTTAGCACTGCTGCCTCACAGTGCCAGAGATCAGGGTTCAATTCTCACCTCAGGCAACTGTCTGTGTGGAGTTTGTACAATCTCCCTGTGTCTGCGTGGGTTTCCTCTGGGTGCTCTGGTTTCCTCCCACAGTCCAAAACTGTGCAGGTTAGGTGAATTGGCCATGCTAAATTGCCTATGGTGTTAGGTGAAGGGGTAAATGCTGGGGAATTGGTCTGGGTGGGTTGCTCTTCGGAGGGTCGATGTGGACTTGTTGGGCCGAAGAGTCTGTTTCCACACTGTAAGCAATCTAATCATGAAACTTTTGAATGCTGATATGCAAATACATTTAACAGAAGCTTCGCAAAAAAAAATTACTTTGCAAAACTCAGGTCATTTTGAGAATGATTTGTGTGTGGGTTGACAATTGTGTAACAGAAGAAAATCAATTCTTAATCGAGCCATTACTCACATAGAGAGAAAAATTAATTTTTTGACAAATGAAATCTTCTATCCCTTTCCTTCATCTTTATGTAGCAAGTGAGACATTGGACTTTTTATTCTTACAGGAAGAACATGGCAGTGCAAGCCCACCTTTCAGCCATGTCAATGTTGATCTCGGCAGAGAACTATGCTGGTTCTTCAATAACAACTCATGCAGCATACTGAAAAGGAAAGAGCAAGCTGACAGCAAAACGTATTTGATTTTGATGAGTCTCATAACAATCTCCAATCTTAACTCAGACATGATTTTCCTGGCTGCAGTATGAAAGGTAGGAATTAAGCCATCAAAGAATGTTTGTATGCCATGGAAGGATTTGGATCCTAGTGGGTTAACAGGCAACAAACCCATTTATTAAATTAAATCTGCCATCCATGACCATAGTATAATGTTTACTTCCTCAACATTCCCTTGTCATGCTCAATGACATAAAGTACACATAAATACTCAACGTTAAAATAGAGTCAAGTTTGAATGTGGAAAAACTCCTGAACACAGATCATTTTATTTAAGTTCCAAAAGTTATCTTTCTTACAATTTTAGTCAAATCTTCAAATTTGGCATATACCAGTAAAATGCTTGTAATTATAGCACCAACTCATATGTATGAATATCCAAACATATGAATTATGAGCTGGAATAGGCCATTCAGCCCCTCAAATCCACTCTGCCATTCATTAAGATCATGGCTGATCTGATTGCAACCTCAAATCTGTATTTCTGCCTGAGAACCTCTCACTCCCTTCCTTTACAAGAATTTATCTAACTCTGCCCTAAAAATATTCAAAGACTCTGCTTCCACCGCCTTCAAACAACAGTCAAAACTTTGGAATGCACTGTGTCCTTGTGAAACACTCTGACAATGCCATACACAATGCACCTGACTTGGTGCGACAGAATGCATTGTTTCATTCAGGATATAAATGTCAGCTCCATCTCTCTCTCACTCTCCTCAAACATAATAAAGAAGCATTGAGAAAAGTTGAATCAGCTGCTGAGAATCCAGATGTCTCCTGGATTTAAGTCCATGAGACATCAGCTGCTCTTTCAGTCAGTTGATGTATTCCATAAAAACATTAAATTCAGAACCAGGAAATCCTAGGCCTGGATTATTGTCTCTCCAGACTTTTGGCAAGATCATCATACGGTGGAATGGGAAATATTTACTCATCTGCAACCTTTTACAATGTGTAAAATATTTGCCATAAATAGATTGGATTGAGGAACATCATCCTGATCCTTATCAGCGATGTGGCCTCATCTTTCATTCCAAGTTTTGTTATGATGTTGTTTTCAGTTATTACTGGCTTCTACAGTAGCTATTTATAGCTATCAATATTTTAGAGAGTAAGTTCAGAACTAATTATCTTTTTAATCATTTTTCATTATTATATTTAACAACAGACTTGAAGTCTACATTAAAACATGCCCTTTAAATATTTCAGTTTACTCCAAATCTGATTGCAGTAACAAGAACCATTTTATCTGTCCAATGAAGTCATTATACAATCTTTGTTATCTGTGCACTGCACAGCAGTCTCTCTGTCTCTCTCTCTCTCTCTCTCTCTCTCATTCAAAAATGCACCAACCACCAGATTCACCCTCCAACAGAAATGACCTTTGCTAGATCTAGCTTCAGGGTTTCTTATATCATTCGATAAGTATCAATATTCCCTGTCGTGAATGCTACATGGATAAATATAATATGAATAATCGAAAATGGTCCATAATTACTTGTCCATAAATGGTCCATAATTATCCATAAAACTATGAGCCAGATTCTGAAGTGGAACAATTCAAAATTGGTGATCAACTCTCTTTTAAAAAACCAGCAAACAGACAATCATATAAAGGGCAACCCTACATTATTCAAAACCTCATCATAATATTGCTCATTATAATATTCCATATACTTGACTCTAACACTCATAGAAGAAGAATCTACATCCCTCATTTTAACGTTTTGATATCCTCCAACACCCCTCACTATAAAACTAATATATACCACAGTTTTCACTAAATATCCTATATATCCTACATATCGTGGACTAGGCCAGACCACTCAAAGCATTCTTAAGCAGGCAGCCCAGACCATAACTTTGCAATTCGTTGCGGTAAGTGCACAGTGAAAGTTACCCAAGTTAGCGAGGTTGATTATTGAGTTTTAAAACAGACAAAAATCTATTCACAAAACTACAGAATGAAATACAAAGCACAGAGTGTAGAATACCTACAGAACTCAGACTATCCAAACTAGACATAATTATGCTGTTCCAAAAAATGCATGCAACAGTCCCAATAAATAATCCCCCTAAACACAGAGCAAAAATGAAGCCATGGTTTACCGGTTGAAATTAGAAGGGCAGAAGGAGAGAGAGTCTCGCAGCCCGTTTCCACACAGCCCATTGCTGAACTGACTCAATCAAGACTTCAGGTTTTTGGGCTGACCACTCCCCTTTCATTATACAGGTCACTTCTAAAACATGAAAGTTGTGGCCTAAAGTCTCATCTGTTTACGTATAAACAAAATGGCCTCCTAATACCCCTTACATCTCTGTACCAACCCAGCTGATTTGGACCGTGGACTGTTTCATGAGCTGATTTGGACCGTGGACTGTTTCATGACCCCTCTAAAAAAAGTCAAGGATACAGCATCCTTGAGAAAAGGAACAACTTTTAGATAAAAGGACCAGCTTTGTGACATACAGGCCTCACTGCAAACCTCTAGGAGAAAGTGAGGACTGCAGATGCTGGAGATCAGAGCTAAAAATGTGTTGCTGAAAAAGCGCAGCAGGTCAGGCAGCATCCAAGGAGCAGGAGAATCGACGTTTCGGGCTCTTTGGATGCTGCCAAACCTGCTGCGCTTTTCCAGCAACACATTTTCAGCTCTGATCTCCAGCATCTGCAGTCCTCGCTTTCTCTTAGAAAGGGCTCATGCCTGAAACGTCGATTCTCCTGCTCACTGTAAACCTCTATCCACTCCTGCTTCTCAGCCTCACAATGGATATCAGGGAAAGGACAAATTTATAATGGGTAGGTTGTCTAGGCAGCAGCAGACCACAAATCTTGATACCTGGAGCTCGGCTGGAGCTCTACCAGAGTAGTCAATATTTTTTCAGATTGCAAATAGATCAATCTAAACATTTTGCATAGCAACAAGAAAAAAAATTGCTGTTCTGAAGAAGAGTCACTGGACCTGAAATATTAACTCTGTTTTCTCTCTGCAGGTAGTGCCAGACTTGCTGAACTTTTCCAGCAATTTATATTTTTGTTTCTGATTCCAGCATCCGCAGTTCTTTTGGTAATTTGCATTGCAACCTACAGGATGCACAACTGAGGGAAAAAAAGTCATGAGTTCTGTTGTCAGCAGATAGCTCTTATTGTCCAGCAACTACTCTTTGGTTTGCATAGTAGTGCAGATAGCACAGAGAACTTCTCTAGAATGAAGACTTCATGACTGCTGTCTAGGTATTGACAGAAATGATTTGCTGCATATGATCATACATCTACTGAGAGGTGAGTAACACATCATTTTGGTTGTGGTACATCTTGGACTTGACATACAGCACCCTCAAATCAATTCAATGTGCTGTCAATGTCACCTCACATCATCAGGAAGGCTATATTGTTCACAAAACCTCTTCACGCTCAGTATGCCTTCAGTTCACTAGGAAGAAGGAATGATCTGTGGTTATCTCTCTTTGAATAGAGGGAGTCAGTAATGTTCCTCACACACCTAATGAACCACAAACTACAAAAATATTGCTAGTATTCAGCCTGGAAATAATCCAATGCCATGGCCACCAGTAGCAATGTGATTCTTGTCCTGTCCCTGTTGCATTTGAGGTAGACAGGCTGGAGGCTGGAAGAACACAGAAAGCCAGGCAGCATCAGGAGGTAGAGAAGATGATGTTTTGAGTGCAACCCTTGTTATTGCATTCGTGGCTGCAGAAGGTGTCATAATTCAGTGAAAATATCCTTTTTGAAGCATAGCCAACTCACACATTTTCCATACTGTGGTCCAGTCTGAAAACTTGTTCCCATTACCGTGTGTGCATATGGCTTCATTCTGACCTCTCCTCTCTCTTCTTACTCTCCTCTGGGTGCCCACTGTTCATTCTCCCAGTTGCACTCCAATACTACTACTGTCTCCTTATCTGAGAGAAATTGGTTTGTGCGGAAACTTGGAGACCAGGATGGTGTCCTTCTACACCTGCCGTAGACATTACGAGAGTTAAAATACTCCAGGAAGCAACAGAACCATAGCAAAAGCCAAAAAAAATTCAATCTTAGTTAGAGACAAAGAAACTGCAGATGCTGGAATCCAAAAGTAGACAACAGGAGGCTGGAAGAACACAGCGAGCCAGGCAGCATCCGGTGGTGAAGTCAACATTTTCGGTGTAACCCTTCTTCAGGTCTAGGGATGGGGGTAAGGGGAGCTGCAGATAAAGGGGTGGGGGTTGGGAGGGTTTTGGGTGGGGATGTGCTGCAAAAGTAGTAGGATGGGAGGGAGGTAATTTCAAATTGGAGAACTCAATGTTGAGTCCTCTCGGTTGTAGGCTGCCCAGGCAGAAGGTGAGGTGTTGTTCCTCCAATTTGTGGTCTGATTCTCTGTGGCAATGGAGGAGGCTGAGGATGCACATGTCAGAAAGAGAGTGGGAAGGGGAATTAAAATAGGGCGGGGGGGGGGGACTGACTGGGAGGTCAGGTTGATCCCTGCAGGCCTGGCTGAGATACTTGGTGTTCGGTCTCCCCGATGTAGAGAAGACCACGTCGGGAGCATATGATACAGTAAACTAGGTTGGAGGAGAGACAGGTGAACCTCTGTCTCACCTGGAAGGACTGTTTGGGGCCCTGAATGGAGGTGAGGGGTTGGTATGCTGGCAGGTTTTGCATCTTTTCTGGTTGCAAGGGAAGGCACCTGCGGGTTCAGGGAGATTGGTGGGGAGACTGGCACAAACCAAGGACTGGCAAAGGGAACAATCCTTGTGGAAGGCAGAGAGGGGTGGGGACGGGGAGATGTTCCTGGTAGTGAGGTCTAATTGGAATCGGTGGAAGTGTTTAAGGAAGATCCATTGGATGTGAACACTGGAGGGGTGGTGGGTGAGGACAACGGGGTTTCTGTCTTAATGTATTTGGAGGTGGAGGTTTAGAGCAGTGGAACAGTGAATGGAGATAGTACGGTGGAAGGGTGCCTGGATGACAAAGGGAGGAAAAGCATATAGTTTAGAATAGGTGGACATTTGGGATGCTTGGGAGTGGAATGTCTCTTCGTCCGAGCAGATGTGACGGAGGTGGAGGAATTGGGAAAATGGGACGGAGTTCTTGCAATACACTAGGTGGGAGGACGTGTAGTCCATATAGTTGTCGGAGTCTGTGGGTTTATAGTAAATGTCAGTCTGTAGACTATTGTTGGGGATGGAAGCAAAGTGGTCAAGAAAGGGGAGGGAGGTGTCTGAGATAGACAAAGTGAATTTGAGGGCAGGGAGGAAATTGTTGGTGAAGTTGATGAACTGCTCCAGTTCAGCCTGGGTGCAGGATGCTGTGCTGATGCAGTCATTTATGTAATGGCAGAAGAATTGAGCAACAGTACTTGTTCATGCATTGAAGAGGGACTGCTCAATGTAGCTGACAAAGATAGCCAAGGGCCATCCAAGTGCCCAAGGCTACCCCCTGGATTTGGAGGAAATGGGAAGAGTTGAAGGAAAAGTTATTAAGGGTGAAGAGTAGATCGGCGAGGCGGAGGAGGATATTTGTAGAGGGGACTGAATGGGTTTGTTGGAGAGGAAGAAGCTCAGGGCTGAAAGGCCATTCTTTGGAGAATGGACGTGTATAAGGACTGCACATCCATAGTGAAGATAAAACACTGGGGGCTGGGGAACTGGAAGTTACTGAAGAGATGGTTAGTGTCATGAATGTATTATCAGGCACTCTGGCAGTGAGAAAAGGACTCACTGAGTGCACGTCTGAGGGAGTCAGAGAACTTCTTCAAAATGGGCAAAAGATCAACCAACAACTAATCCAAATGAGGACTGTGATCCCTTTAGATAGTATTGTCAGTAAAAGATCTTGTTGCTCAGCAATAATGTCGCTACCTATCAACTGGAAGCCATGCTTCAAATCCTGTCAAACAATGCTCATTAGCATGTTTATTCCCAGGATGTGACAAGGCAATTTTTTCCTTTTAAAAATGTAGAAACAAAAAAAAAAGAGGATGCAGTGTACTGGCTTAGTTTCCTTCCATAGTGCAAAGATGTGTAGCTTAGCTGGATTAGCCATGGAAAACTGCCCTGCAGTGTCCAGTGGCTTGCAGCTTAGGTGTGTTAGCTATTGTAAATATGTGAGCCTGAGAGAGCTGGTATTCAGAAGGTTGGCCCAGACTCAATGGGCCAAATGGCCTCTATCTGCAATGTTAGAATTTGACTGCTCCTACTTTTATGCCATTTCTCTCTTCGGGTTAATTCTGAGTTCTTCATATTAGCCATCCTTTGTTAGCATTTTCAGTGATATTAATGGGAATACTAGCTAAGAGAAATTAAGATATTTTCAATCAACCTGTTCAAAGATTTTATTGCATACCTCTGGAGCAGACAGGGCTTCAACTCAGGCCTCCTGGCTTCAAAGTAAGGATGCCACCATTGTGCGACAATAGAGATTAAATATGAGCTAAATATTTTCTAGTTAACATGCTCAGAGATGTTATTACACATCTGTGGAGCAGGTGAAACTTGAATCCAGACCTCCTAGCTTAGAGGAAGGGACACTACTACTGCACAAGAACCCTGCAAGGAGAGTTTAATAATTGATAACTGAAATAATATCACAAGTGTTTCATTTAAGATCAAAATTACCTTCTTTTTATGAATTTTTAGTGCTCCTCTATCTAACATGCTCCAAGTTCTTACACCTTTTCTTTCTAATCTCTGTACCTTGCTACTTCTTTAAAACTATAATTCTCTCTTTACCATTTCACGGGTGGCACAGTGGTTCAGTGGCTAGCCCTGCTGCCTCACAGCGCCGGGCACCCTGGTTTGACTTCTGCCTCGGGTGACTGCCTGTGTGGTGTTTGTGTCTACGTGGGTTTCCTCCCACATTCCAAAGATGTGCAGACTAGGTGAACTGGCCATGCTAAATGGTCCATAGTGTTGGGTGCATTAGTCAGCAGTAAATATAGGGCTGATCGAATAGGTCTGGGTGAGCTACTCTTCAGAGGGTCAGTTGTGGACTTGTAGGTCCTGTTTCCATACTGTTGGGGATCTTAAAACAAAAATCTCTGATAACACCACGGAGGCAGATTTGAGACTTAGACTAATCTGATAAGCACAGAAGAGATTTCAGCAATGCTATATTCATGACCAATTGGTCACAGAATACTGTCTGGGTAAAACATCTCAGACAACATGCTGGATAGTGCTTATGTTGGGGAACTGCATTTCATCAAAATGTTTGCACTTATTGTGGATGAGTGAGTAAATATGGACAATATACATGAAGTCAAATTATATAAGTATAACCTAGTTTCATATATTTTAAAATAAATACTGCTTACAAGTGCAAATTGAAAATTTCAACCTTATACTATTTATGTACTTGAAAAAATTTATTTAATGGAAGTAGTCTCCCATTCGATAGAGATGCAAAGCCAGATGTTAACCAGCAGAATAAAAAGAATAGCTACTTGTTCCTTTACTTTTAATGTTTTGCAGCGAACATTAGATTCCTATTAACTAAATTATGCTTTTTGGGGAAAAATGTACTGTCTGAGTAAATCCCAACTTATGCTGCACATATCTGATTCCACTTATTGTGCCTCAGCAGAAAGGAATGGTGGCCCAGGTGTGTGTGTGTGATATTATCAGTTACGTACAATAAACAGTTCAATGTGACACTACTTGGACATCTACCCTTTGAACTCGGTCACAAATGGAACTAAAGCTGTCTGAAATCTTGTCCTGTGTAATCATCAAGTATGGCCAAAGAACGTGGTACATCGGGAACATTAGATCCATGATTAAACCAGAAGAGGGAAATAAAACTTAATTTGTTAACTTGAATAAAAACATTGATGTGAATAACAAGTATCACTTTCTGCTCATTTTTATATGTTTTGCAAAATAACCTAAGACAGGAATTCCACCCCTAGACTGATAGCCAATTGTTCGTGGCCACAGGAACAGCTGCATATGCTATGTACTGCATACCAAAACTGCCCTCATGCAGAAACATAACTACAAAGTTGAGCATATGTACAAATCGGTGAACAGTACTATTACTTCATTTGATTTCTGTTTTCAGTAAAATACCTGAGCCCAGCTGGAAAGAGCAGTTAAAGGAGAAGGAATAACTGTGTGTACAAAGTACACTTCACTACGTATTAATTTTTAACAAGAGCTGAAAAGAAACAAAACTCCCATATCTGACATGTTAATTTTAGAACTGCGCTTCTCAAGCTAGTTCAGGTTTCTGTTTATACTGGGAACAGATCCAAAGGCTCATTATGGCAACAGTTCACAGGTGTCCTGGAGTGGTTCCAGTTATTTCTCTCGGAGTCACTGCTTCAGGCTGGTCCTGGGGTTAACCTGGAAGCGTCTGAGGTGGAGAAAATTAGTACTGATTAGGCAATGTTCTGTACTCAGTGAGTGTTCATTTAACCTGCTTCGGGCACCTTTGAAATAGCTGCTGCATGACCTGAGCTATTGGTTTTTCAAATTGCAGATGAGAGGTTAAACCAAGGGCTCGCTTGCCTTCTCAAGTGAATACAAATTATCCCATGGCACTATTCAAAGAACAACAGGGGAGTTCTCCTCAGTATCCTGCCTAATATTTATCCCTCAACCAGCAGTACTGAAACAGATATAAAACAGAAAATGCCACAACTCCACTCTGAAGATCAGGCAGCATTTGTAAAGGTAGAATCAGAGTGAGTGTGCTAAATCCTCTACTCTGGCGCTTGGAGGTGGAAATGTATATAATTAGACAGGGTGGTAAAACATTAGAATCCCTACTGTCTTCCTCATCCCGCCAGAATTACACTTTGATGGGAAGTCTCACGGTCACCCTTCCCATGCATTAGCAATTGAGGTTTCCAAGTGGCAAGTCAATGATGACTTAATCTGCCCTCACTGGGATTAATAATCCTGCAGGCATGTTTATCATCACATGGTGTGCATGACGGATAAAACTGTTTGTCACCTGATCAAGAACATGAACATGCTGGAGCCGTCTCTCTGCCCCTGTGCCGGACCTCCACCAACAATTCCGCACTCCCCCATCCCCACCCCCAACTCTGACCCTGTCTCGATGATCCCAAACATGAGAAGACTCATTTTGCAATGCTGATCTGCCATTTGAGTCCTGCATGATCCTGGGATGATAGGAGGATGTCCTTCTGACAGTTGCCTGGGCGACCTAGGTGGCTGTATTGAGTACGAGCACTGCCAGGCTCTGATTGATGGGTCATCTGCCCTGAGGTCTTGATTCTAGGGAAACGTATCCTGGTGATCTTACCTCTGCCCAAATAATGTATGATTTCCAGAAAAAAGGCACCACAGTTCCTACACCAGCTCTCTTCCTAGTGGTCAAGGTGCCCAACACCACAGTATGATCACATCACACAGAGTCATACAGCTTGGAAACAGACCCCTCAATCCAACCAGTCAATGCTGTCTATAATCTCAGGTGAATGACCTTTCATCAGAATTGTGAGAGTTGGAAGTGTAATAGGTTTCAAACAAGAGAATGGGGATTGGGTGGGGCAGAAAAAAAAAACTAACAAGAATGCCTAGAGATAGTGTGGAAGGTAGGAGAAAGTAAAGGACAAACAGATTAGTGGTGCAAGGACAAAGGAAGTTATTGTGAGACAAGTGAATAAATAAAAGATTAGTCTAGGAGAAATATGAATCATAGAATGATGAACAGCTACTGTCAGAAAGCAGAAAATAGATTAAAACAAGAAAAAGGAAAAAAAATTGAGGCACAATTGGTGATCTGAAATTGAGAATGAGCACTGACTGAGGCATGAATCAAAGAGAGATTGATCTCTATAGAACACTGAATAGGAGAAGCAGGTATGTTTGGTGGTGGTGCCACATTTCCTCCATCAACTCCAGTATCACATTATTTCCAAATACTTTGTCCACTGCCCTCTCTGTTTAGCATTCCAAAGGCATGGCTCCTTCCTGCCTTAGTCTATTCTTCATCCCCCTTCCCTTCCACAGCACATTCTCCCTGAAGTGGAGAATTATAACAACTAACCATTTATCTCTTCCTTTCTCAAATTTCATGACTTTTAAACACTCCTTTCTGGGTGAATCAGAGATTTCTGTCACCTTCTCTAAATTTAATGCTTATATTTGTTTTTTACAGATCTGTTCATGTTAATGCTATTGTTAATTTTAATGTGGTTTTCACTTTGCAGATTACCTCATTCAGACCACAGGCAAGAAACATTTCTGGTTGCCTCTATTTTAAGTCCCACTTTGTATGAGCAATTCTCAATACATCAGTAAAACGTTGAAAGATGTCATTAACAATGCTATGAAGCAACACCTGCTTAGCAATAAGCTGCTCATTGACACCCCATTTGGGTTCTGCCAGGGCCACTCAGCTCCTTACCTTAATACAGCCTTGCTTCAAACATGGACAAAACAGCTCAATTCAAGAGGTGAGGTGAGAGTTTCACTCCTTGCCATCAGGGCCATATTTGACAGAGTGCAGCGTCAAGGAGCACTAGCAAAACTAGAATCAATGGGAATCTGGGTGTAAAACTCTCCAGTGGTTGGAGTCATACCCAACACATTGGTTGTTAGGAGTCAGTCCAACTCCAGGGCATCTCTGCAGGAGTTCCTCAGAATAGTATCCTCGGCCCAAACATCCTCATTCGTTTCATCAATGGCTTTCCCTCTAACTTAAGGTCAGAAGTGGGGACATTCATCAATGATTGTACTATGTTCAGCACCATTTGCTACTCGTCAGATGCTGAAGCAGTGCCTGTTCAAGTGCACCAAGATCTGAAAAATGCAATGAGCATCTCTAATAAAAAAAACAATCCAACCATTGCTGTTTGACATTCATTGGTGATACCATTACTATCGATATCCTGAGGGTTATCTTTGATGAGAAACTCAGCTTGACTTGCCATGTACATACTGTGGTTACAAAATAATGTCAGAGAGCAAGCAACTCACCTCCTAACTCACCTTCTATAAGGCTCAAGTCAAGAGTGTGATGGATCTCTATCCAACAATATTTAAAAGGCTTAACACCATTCAGAATAAAGCAGCCCACTTTTGATTGGCACAACATTCACAGGCATCCACTCCACCCACCACAATGCTCAGGAGCAGGAGTGTGTACTATCCACAAGATGCCCTGCAGAAATTCACCAAAGATATCAGGCTACACCATCCAAACCCACGACTATCCACAAAGACAAGGGCAGACAGATACAGGGGAATAGCATCACCTGCAAGTTCCCCTCCAAGACACTCACCATCCTGACTTGAAAAATATGTCACTGTCGCTGGGTCAAAATCCCAAATTTCCTTATGGATCTACCTACAGCATGTGAATGCAACTGTTCCAGAAAGCAGCTCACCACCACCTTCTCAAAGGGCAATGAGGGACTGTCAACAAACGATGGCCTAATCAGTGACACTCATGTCCCATGAGTGAATTTTTGAAAAGGCCCAGAGGCAGTGGAGGCCCTTGTACAAATGGTGGGGTCATCTATCTATGTTTTCTATCTATGCTGCAATTCTCTGGCATGTGAGCACATTGAGAGAACATAAATGTTCATGGGGACACAGAAGAAGAATAATACCAAGTGAACATAACAGTTTCCAGGCTTCCATGGTGTAGCTTCATTCATGAGTCAAAGAAGCAATGATTGGCTCAATGGGCTAGGCATGCATCCCTCCAATGCCCCGAGCTGAAGACATCCATGAGAATTTATGTGAGACGTGAAAGGATTAAAAAAAAGTGGAGGTCTTAAAGAATTGGGCTTTCCTAAAGGCACTTCAATAGTGAAGGTTGATCCTTTGATAGTTGCACCAGCATAGCATTGTTTGAGAACTGCAATGGGAATGTAGGATTTTGCTGGGTCCCAGAGGGCTCAGGAACCCAAAGAATGTAGCATGCAGCCACCCAACACAGTGCAGCAAGAAAGGCATTCAGTTGCCTCAGATTGACACAAGTCTAATGTCAATTTTTTATTTGAATTCAAATTGTAATGCTTACAGTCATAGTATCACAGAGACGTACAGCACATAAACAGATCCTTCGGTCCAACTTGCCCATGCCGACCACATATCCTAACTTAATCTAGACCCATTTGCCAGCACCTGGCCCATATCCCTCTAAACCCTTCCTATTGATATACCCATCCAGATGCCTTTTAAATGTTGTAATTGTTCCAGCCTTCACCACTTCCTCTGGCAGCTCATTCCATACACGTACCACTCTCCGTGTGAAAACGTTGCCCCTTAGGTCCCTTTTATATTGTTCCCCTCTCACCCTAAAGCTATGCCCTCTACTTCTGCATTCCCCCACCTCAGGGAAAAGACTTTGTCTATTCACATCCGTGCCCCTCATGATCTTATAAACCCCTCAGCCTCCAATACTCCAGGGAAAACAGCTCCAGCTTATTCAGCCTCTCCCATAGCTCAAATCCTCCAACCCTGGCAATATCCTTGTAAGTCCTTTTTGAACCCTTTCAAGTTTCACAACATCCTTCTGATAGAAAGGAAACCAGAATTGCATGCAATATTCCATAAGTGGTCTGACCAATGTCCTGTACAGCCGCAACATGACCTCCTGAATCCTATATTCAATGCTCTGACCAATAAAAGGAAAGCATATCAAACGCTTTCTTCACTATCTTATCTACGTGTGAGTCTACTTCCAAGGAACTATGAACACGCACTCATGGTTTCTTTGTTCAGCAACATTCTCCAGGACTTTACCATTAAATGTATAAGTCCTGCTCTGATTTGCTTTTTCCAAAATGCAGCACGTCGCATTGATCAAAATTAAACTCCACCTGCCACTCCTCAGCCCATTGGCCCATCTGATCAAGATCCTGTTGTACTCTGAGGTAACCTTCTTCGCTGTTTACTCCACCTCCAATGTTGGTGTCATCCGCAAACTTACTAACTGTACCTCTTATGTTCACATCCAAACCATTTCTATAAATGACAAAAAGCATTGGCCCCTGCTCCGATCCTTGTGGCACTCCACTGGTCACAGGCCTCCAGTCTGAAAAGCAACCCACCACCACTACCCTCTGTCTTCTATCTTTGTGCTAGTTCTGTATCCAAATGGCTAGTTCTCCCTGTATTCCATGAGATCTAACCTTGCTAATCAGTTTCCCATGGGGAACCTTGTCGAGCACCTTACTGAAATCCAAGTAGGTCACGTCTACCACTCTGCCCTCAATGTTACTTCTTCAAGAAACTCAATCATGTTAGTGAGACATGATTTCCCACACACAAAGCCATGCTGACTATCTCTAATCAATCCTTGACTTTCCAAATACATGTAAATCCTGTCACTCAGGTTTATCTCCAACAATTTGCCCATCACCAATGTCAGGTTCATGTGCTGTGATGGGATTTGAATTCAGCCCAAAAGCGTTTATCTGAGTCTCTGGATTACTAGTCCAAGACATTACCAACATGCCTCTGCCTCTGCTGATTGGGAGTTCACAATTGGGACTGTCGCAGAATGGAAGAGTTATGCTGGCATCCTGAAAACCTTACACATATCAACAGTGCCCCCCTGCAGATAATATGAGGTGAAAACTCTTTCTGCTCACAACGCACCTGAATTCTCGGAGGCTGGCTGAGCTTCACACTTACTGTGGGTTCAGGAAGACAGAAGGGGAAGTACATGTTGCTAATGTTGCATGTGAATTGTCAATTGAGTATACGTACTCTTCTGAACAATCCATTAGTCAAATTCACAATCTAGGAAATACTCTACCCCTTAAAAGAGCACTGGAACAGAAACAAAATTAAAAGGAAACTCATCACAGTTAAATTATTATTAAATTATTTTAGTGAGTGATAACACCTCAAGCCCCTGCCATCCTCACCAGTTGCAAAAGGCCTGAAAATTCCAGTGGATACTCTGCACACTCTACCCAAGGGCAGCCATGAACAGTTGTAACCACAGAAGAGAGATAGACAGTTGGGTCTAAACAAAACTCTCTGGCCAACTGCCTGGATTCGCTGATAGCTACATTGGCAAATTCCAGGAGCAGATCTATGAGGAGACCATCTGATCTTTCCAATCTAATCCACACCAAATGGCCAAAGATCTGGAGCATAGGGCTGAAATGCAAACAGAATCTGAGGATCCATTTCCACAAAAAATAGGGAGTGGTACTGCAACCTGACACAACCTGTGAACCTATGGACTGCAGGCTCCTCAAGACCACAGTCATTAAATTCTGTCTGGGAGGCTGCGACTCATATTAACATCCCATTGTTCAGTATATAGGATTCTGGGTAATCCGAGCTGGAGCACGGGAAAACTTTTTGGCTGTAACAGGAGCAGCAATTACTGTTTTATATGCTGTTGCCTTACTTTGGAACTTCAGGAAAAAAAGTCAAAACAACAGCAGTTTTAAAAAAGGAGGGGTACAGACAAAGGAAGCACATGGTGAGGTCAGTGCAGGTGAGAGAGAGAGAAAGAAACTGGCACAACAGTGAACCTGCACAGTTACTGTCTTTGCTGTATGAATTCATATACAGCTGGACATCGGAGTGCGTCTGGGAAAATTAACAAACAGTGAAATTCACAGCTGATCTTGGAGGAACTGTTTGGGCGAAGTCACAGCACAGAAACAGATAAGTGAATAGTTTTAAGTGTGACCTACAGAAAGTCTGCAGTAGTGGGTAGAGTGGGTTCTTTCTTGATTATATGTTTTTTGAGATATGTCTCTTGATTAAACTTAAAATATAAGACATAACTATTAATTTAGCCTGGGGTAATGTTTTGTAGAGTAATAAGGTGGTGTTATAAGACCATAAGACCATAAAACATAGGAGCGGAATAAGGCCATTCGGTCCATCGAGTCCACTCTGCCATTCAATCATGGCTGATGGGCATTTCAACTCCACTTATCCGCATTCTCCCCGTAGCCCTTAATTCCTTGTGACATCAAGAATTTATCAATTTCTGCCTTGAAGACATTTAGCGTCCCAGCCTCCACTGCACTCTGCGGCAATGAATTCCACCCTCTCTGACTGAAGAAATGTTTCTGCATTTCTGTTCTGAATTTACCCCCTCTAATTCTAAGGCTGTGTCCATGGGTCCTAATCTCCTCGCCTAATGGAAACAATTTCCTAGCGTCCATCCTCTCCAAGCCATGTATTATCTTGTAAGTTTCTATTAGATCTCCCCTTAATCTTCTAAACTCCAATGAATACAATCCCAGGATCCTCAGTCGTTCCTCATATGTTAGACCTACCATTCCAGGGATCATCCGTGTGAATCTCCGCTGGACACGTTCCAGTGCCAGTATGTCCTTCCTGAGGTGTGGGGACCAAAACTGGATACAGTACTCCAAATGGGACCTAACCAGAGCTTTATAAAGTCGCAGTAGCACAATGGTGCTTTTATATTCCAATCCACTTGAGATAATTGACAACATTGCATTCGCTTTCTTAATCACAGACTCAACCTGCATGTTTACCTTTAGAGAATCCTCAACTAGCACTCCCAGATCCCTTTGCACTTTGGCTTTATGAATTTTCTCACTGTTTAGAAAGTAGTCCATGCTTGTATTCTTTTTACCAAAGTGCAAGACCTCGCATTTGCTCACATTGAATTCCATCAGCCATTTCCTGGACCACTCTTCCAAACTGTCCACCAGGGACATATTTCCCTCCCTTCCCCTATCAGCATTCCAAAAAGACCACTCCCTCTGTGACTCCCTCATCAGGTCCATACCCCCCACCAACCCAACCTCCACTCCCAGCACCTTCCCCTGCAACCGCAAGAAATGCAAAAGTTGCGCCCACACCTCCCCCCTTACCTCCCTCCAAGGCCCCAAGGGACACTTCCATATCTGCCACAAATTCACCTGTACCTCCACACACATCATCTATTGCATCCGCTGCACCCGATGTGACCTCCTCTATATTGGGGAGACAGGCCGCCTACTTGCGGAACGTTTCAGAGAACACCTCTGGGACACCCGCACCAACCAACCCAACCGCCCCGTAGCCCAACACTTCAACTCCCCCTCCCACTCCACCAAGGACATGCAGGTCCTTGGACTCCTCCATCGCCAGACCATAGCAACACGACGGTTGGAGGAAGAGTGCCTCATCTTCCGCCTAGGAACCCTCCAACCACAAGGGATGAACTCAGATTTCTCCAGTTTCCTCATTTCCCCTCCCCTGACCTCGTCTCAGTCAAATCCCTCGAACTCAGCACCGCCTTCCTAACCTGCAATCTTCTTCCTGACCACTCCGCCCCCACCCCACTCCAGCCTATCACCCTCACCTTGACCTCCTTCCACCTATCGCATTCCCAACGCCCCTCCCCAAGTCCCTCCTCCCTACCTTTTATCTTAGCCTGCTGGACACACTTTCCTCATTCCTGAGGAAGGGCTGATGCCCGAAACGTCGATTCTCCTGTTCCTTGGATGCTGCCTGACCTGCTGCACTTTTCCAGCAACACATTTTCAGCTTAGAGCCTTCTGCAGCCTCCCCACCTCCTCAGTACTACCTGCCTGTCCACCTAACTTTGTTTCATCGGCAAACTTCGCTAGAATGTCCCCAGTCCCTTCATCCAGATCATTAATATATAATGTGAACAGCTGCGACCCCAACACTGAACCCTGCAGGTTATTTTCTGGGTCTGTAGTTTGCGACGGAGCAAAAATGGCCTCTAGTAGAATCATGTGCACGTCTTGTCACATGTGGGAGTTTAAGGAGAGTTTACAGGTTGCTGTGGATTATGTCTGTAATAAATGCTGTTGGTTGCAAATCCTATCAGATCGAATGGATTGGTTGGAGAGACAATTAGAGGCAATGAGGAATTTGCAACCGCAATGGTTTGTGATGGATCACAGTTATAGGAAGGGGGAAAAGTCGCAGATACAGTCACATAAATGGGTTAGCTCCAGGAAAGTTAAGAGAGGTAGTCAGTTAGTACAGGAGTCTTTTGTGGCTATCCCCATTTCAAACATATATGCTGTTTTGGAAAATGTAGAGGTTGATCGATTCACAGGGGAATGTAGCATGAACAGCCAAGTTTCTGGTATTGAGACTGGCGGTAATGCAATAAGGGGTTCGACGTGTTCCAAGAGATCAATTGTTTTAGGGGACTCTCTAGTCTGAGGCACGAACAGATGTTTCTATGGCCAGCAGAGAAAAAATCAGAATGGTGTGTTGCTTCCCTGGTGCAAGGATCAGAGAGAGTGCAGAATGTTTTCAAGGGGGAGAGGGGCCAACAAGAGGTCATTATCCACATTGGAACCAACGACATAGAAAGGGAAAAGGTTGAGGTTCTGAAGGGACATTACAGAGAGTTCAGCAGGAATTTAAAAAGAAGGTCCTCGAGAGTAGTAATATCTGGATTACTCCCAGTGCTACGAGCTAGTGAGGGCAGGAATAGGAGGATAGAGCAGATGAATGCATGGCTGAGGAGCTGGTGTATAGGAGAAGGATTCACATTTTTGGATCATTGGAATCTCTTTTTGGGGTAGAAGTGACCTGTACAAGAAGGACGGATTGCACCTAAATTGGAAGGGGACTAATATACTGGCAGGGAAATTTGCGAGAACTTGCTCGGGAGAATTTAAACTAGTAAGGTGGGGGAGGTGGGACCCAGGGAAATAGTGAGGAAAAAGATCAATCTGAGACGGGTACAGTTGAGAGCAGAAGAGAGTCAAATAATCAGGGCAGGCAGGGACAAGGTAGGACTAATAAATTAAACTGCATTTATTTCAATGCAAGGGGCCTAACAGGGAAGGCAGGCGAACTCAGGGCATGGTTAGGAACATGGGACTGGGATATCATAGCAATTACAGAAATATGGCTCAGGGATGGACAGCTTAATGTTCCAGGGTACAAATGCTACAGGAAGGATAGAAAGGGAGGCAAGAGAGGAGGGGGAGTGGCATTTTTGATAAGGGATAGCATTACAGCTGTACTGAGAGAGGATATTCCTGGAAATACTTCCAGGGAAGTTATTTGGGTGGAACTGAGAAAAAAGAAATGGATGATCACCTTATCAGGATTGTATTATAGATCCCCTAATCATCAGAGGGAAATTGAAAAACAAATTTGTAAGGAGATCTCAGTTATCTGCAAGAATAATAGGGTGGTTATGGTAGGGGATTTTAACTTTCCAAACATAGACTGGGTCTGCCATAGAGTTTAGGGTTTAGATGCAGAGGTAGTTGTTAAGTGCTTACAAGAAAATTTTCTGACTCAGTATGTGGATGTACCTACTACAGAAGGTGCAAAACTTGACCTACTCTTGGGAAATAAGGCAGGGCAGGTGACTGAGGTGTCAGTGGAGAGCACTTTGGGACCAGCAACCTTAATTCTATTAGTTTTAAAATAGTGATAGAAAAGGATAGACCAGATCTAAAAGTTGAAGTTCTAAATTGGAGAAAGGCCAATTTTTACGGCATTTGGCAAGAACTTTCCAAAGTTGATTGGGGCAGATGTTCACAGGTAAAGGGACGGCTAGAAAATGGGAAGCCTTCAGGAATGAGATAATGAGAATCCAGAGAAACTATATTCCTGTCAGGGTGAAAAGGGAAGGCTGATAGGTATAGGGAATGCTGAATGACTAAAGAAATTGAGGGTTTGATTAAGAAAAAGAAGGAAGCATATGTCAGGTATAGATCGAGTGAATCCTTAGAAGAGTATAAAGGAAGTAGGATATACATTAGAGAGAAATCAGGGGGACAAAACGGGGACATGAGATAGCTTTGGCAAATAGTTAAGTAGAATCCAAAGGATTTTTACAAATACATTAAGGACAAAAGGGTAACTAGGGAGAGAATCGGGCCCCTCAAAGACCAACAAGGCAGCCTTTGTGTGGAGCCGCAGAAAATGGGGGAGATACTAAATGAGTATTTTGCATCAGTATTTACTGTGGAAAAGGATATGGAAGATATAGAATGTAGGGAAATAGATGGTGACATCATGAAAAATGTCCATAATACAGAGGAGCAAGTGCTGGATGTCTTGAAACACAAAGTTGGACAAATCCCCAGGACCTTCAGGTGTACCTGAGAACTCTCTTTGAAGCTAGGGAAGTGATTGGTGTGCCTCTTGCTGAGATATTTGTATCATCGATAGTCACAGGTGAGGTGCCGGAAGACTGGAGGTTGGCAAATGTGGTGCCACTCTTTAAGAAGGGTGGTAAGGATAAGCCAGGGAACGATAGACCAGTGAGCCTGACGTCGGTGGTGGGCAAGTTGTTGGAGGGAATCTTGAGGGACAGGATGTACATGTATTTGGAAAGGCAAGGACTGATTTGGGATAGTCAACATGCGTGGGAAATCATGTCTCACAAACTTGATTGAGTTTTTGAAGAAGTAACAAAGAGGATTGATGTGGGCAGAGCAGTAGATGTGATCGATATGGACTTCAGTAAGACGTTCAACAAGGTTCCCCATGGGAAACTGGTTAGTGAGGTTAGATCTCACAGAATACAGGGAAAACTAGCCATTTGGATACAGAACTGGCTCAAAGGTAGAAGACAAAGGGTGGTGGTGGAGAGGGTTGTTTTTCAGACTGGAGGCCTGTGACCAGTGGAGTGCCACAAGGATCGGTGCTGGGTCCACTACTTTTCATCATTTATATAAATGATTTGGATATGAGCATAAGAGGTATAGTTAGTAACTTTGCAGATGACACCAAAATTGGAGGTGTAGTGGACAGCGAAGAAAGTTACCTCAGATTACAACAGATTGATCAGATGAACCAATGGGCTGAGAAGTGGCAGATGGAGTTTAATTCAGAGAAATGTGAGGTGTTGCATTTTGGGAAAGCAAATCTTAGCAGGACTTATACACTTAATGGTAAGGTCCTAGGGAGTGTTGCTGAAAAAGAGACCTTGGAGTGCAGGTTCATAGCTCCTTGAAAGTGGTGTCACAGGTAGATAGGATAGTGAAGAAGGCATTTGGTATGCTTTCCTTTATTGGTCAGAGTATTGAGTTTAGGAGGTGGGAGGTCATGTTGCGGCTATACAGGACATTAGTTAGGCCACTGTTGGAATATTGCCTGTCGGAAAGATGTTGTGAAACTAGCAAGGGTTCAGAAAAGATTTACAAGGATGTTGCCAAGGTTGGAGGATTTGAGTTATAGGGAGCGACTGAACAGGTTGGGGCTGTTTTCCCTGGACCGTTGGAGGCTGAGGGATGACCTTATAGAGGTTTACAAAATTATGAGGAGCATGGATAGGATAAATAGACAAAGTTTTTACCCTGGGGTGGGTGAGTTCAGAACTCAAGGACATAGGTTTAGGGTGAGAGGAGAAAGATACAAAAGAGACCCCAGGGCAACTTTTTCACGCAGAGAGTGGTACATGTATGGAATGAGCTGCCAGAGGAAGTGGTGGAGGCTGGTACAATTGCAACATTTAAAAGGCATTTGGATTGGGAAGGGTTTGGAGGGATATGGGCCAGGTTCTAGCAGGTGAGATTAGATTGGGTTGGGTTATCTGGTTGGCATGGACGGGTTGGACCGAAGGGTCTGTTTCCATGCTGTACATCTCTATGACTCTATGACTCCTGTATACAAAACCCTTCATGTTAAATCTCCATCAATAAGGGGAGAATTGCAGCATAGAGAACACCTGACCAGATTGGGCTTGGAGCGGGGCGACTGGGTATTCCTGCTCTCTACCGAAGGGAATGACAGAGGGCCAAATCATTCCTGGATGGTGGACTAGGAGATGAAGGATGTACAGCTGCCACCCATGCAGCAATATACTCTCTGAAAGCTGGATTGTCACAGAGGGGACATTTGAGTCTGTACACCCTTCTCTTCCTTTTTTCTTACACTCCCATCACCAGAAATATCTGTCAAATCTTTGAATCATCTTAAGTACCTCAATTAGATTATTCCTTAACCATCTACATTCCACAGAATACAAGCCTAATAGCACCATTTGTACTCAGTTTAATATTTTAACCCTGGTCTCAACTCTAGTGAAGCTCGGGCTTTTGTTTTACCTACAGATGCTTTCACACATGTCTGAGCATTCATTTTTTACCACCACCAAATCACTCCTGTTATTTCTTGTAACTACTGTTACTTTTTTCTCTGCGATCAAATCTCCCCTATCTCTAAATGTAGAACTTTACAAACAGTCTTCGCGCTTGTGCAACAACAATAGAAGTGAGGGAAGGTAAGGAGAGCTGGATACTCTTTGACAAACAGCATTAAAATAAACCAATAAAACCAAATTAAAAGATGAACACCCCTTAAGGGGGCACTGTGAGAAAAAACAAATGCTCAAAACAAAATCACATTTAAATTAGAATGTCATTATCGGCACAGGTCAGTCCCCACAAAAGCATCAGCAAAGCCTCAAGTGTGGCAGCAGATGGCAATATTATATATGTATGATTTAGAGATGCCAGTGTTGGACTAGGGCGTATAAAGTTAAAAATCACACAACACCAGGTTATAGTCCAATAGGTTTAATTGGAAGCACTAGCTTTCAGGCGCTGCTCCTTCATCAGGTGGTTGTGGAGGACACAATTGTAAGACACAGAATTTATAGATTAGATTAGATTAGATTACTTACAGTGTGGAAACAGGCCCTTCGGCCCAACAAGTCCACACCGCCCCGCCGAAGCGCAACCCACCCATACCCCTACATCTACCCCTTACCTAATACTACAGGCAATTTAGCATGGCCAATTCACCTGACCTGCACATCTTTGGAATGTGGGAGGAAACCAGAGCACCCAGAGGAAACCCACGCAGACACAGGGAGAACGTGCAAACTCCACACAGAGAATCGCCTGAGGTGGGAATTGAACCCGGGTCTCTGGCGCTGTGAGGCAGCAGTGCTAACCACTGTGCCACCGTGCACAGTGTGATGTAACTGAAATTATACATTGAAAAATACCTTGATTGTTTGTTAAGTCTCTCACATGTTAGAATGACCATGTTAGTTTCACTTCTTTCATATGTAAATCACAAAACCTTTTTTGAAAACTTACATTCTCAAGTGAACTTTAACAAATGGTGTCAGCACAGGTAATGCATTGAAGGTGCTAGCCCCCTGTGAAAGGGTAGAGCAGCCTTGCACTTCTGTTCTTCTGTATATTGTTAATTAAACGATGTGGAAGACAGAATGGTTCCTGCTTCTACCTTTGCCAATAAACCTTTAGTTTATCACATGTTCCAATGACTCCCAACTCTTTCGATGCTTCCAATGCAATCAATCATCAGTTCAATGAGCAGTCAGTTGGCCATTGCTTTCCCCAGTGTGGACTGGTAAGAGAGGTAGGTACCTGTTCATAAGTCAGAAATTGGCTGAAGTATTCAATTTAAAGGGCTACTCTTATCAAGGGTGAACAGTCTGAGAAGTCATAAACTTCTGCAGTTTGCAAACAAAAGTGCAAAAAGACATAATGAAAACTGAGATTCAAAGATTGGAGAAATAATTAGAATCATAGAATCATAGAGACATACAACATGGAAACAAACCTTTTGGTCCAACTCATCCATGCCGACCAGATATCCAAACAGAATCTAGTCCCATTTGCCAGCACTTGGCCCATATCGCTCTAAACCCTTTCTATTCATATACCCATCCAGATGCCTTTTAAATGCTGTAATTGTACCATCCTCCACCACTTCATCTAGCAGCTTATTCCATACACGCACTGCCCTCTGCGTGAAAAAGTTGTCCCTCAGGTCCCTTTTATAACTTTCCCCTCTCACCCTGAACCTATGCCCTATAGTTCTGGACTCCCCCACCCCAGGGAAAAGACCTTGCCTGTTTATCCTATCCATGCCCCTCAAGATTTTATAAACCTCTATAAGGTCACTCCTCAGACTCTGACTCTCCAGGGAAAATAACTGCAGCCTAATAAGCCTATCCTATAGCTCAAATCCTCCAACCCTGGCAACATCCTTGTCAATCTTTTCTGAACCCTTTCAAGTTTCACAACATCCTTCCGATAGGAAGGAGACCAGAATTGCACGCAATATTCCAAAAGTGCCCTAACATTACCTCCCAACTCCTATACTCAATGCTCTGATCAATAAAGGAAAGCATACCAAATATCTTCTTTATTATCCTATCTAACTGTGACTCTACTTTCAAGGAGCTATGAATCTGCACTCCAAGGTCTCTTTGTTCAGCATAACTCTCTACGACTTTACTCATGAGGTGTTTGGTCCTGCTCTGATTTGCATTTCCAAAATGCAGCACCTCACATTCTTCTAAATTAAACTATATCTGCCATTCCTCAGCCGATTGGCCCATCTGATCAAGATCACACTGTACTCTCGGAGGTAACCTTTTTCGCTGTCCACTACAAATCCAATTTTGGTGTCATTTGCAAACTTACTAACTATACCTCCTATGTTCACAGCCAAATCACTTATATAAATGACAAAAAGTAGTGGACCCAACACTGATCCTTGTGGGACACCACTGGTCACAGGCCTCCAGTCTGAAAAGCAACCCACCACCACTACCCTCTGTCTTCTACCTTTGAGCCAGTTCTGTATCTAAATGGCTAGCTCCCCCTGTATTCCATGAGATCTAACCTTGCTAACCAGTTTATGGTGAGAAACCTTGTTGAACGCCTTACTGAAGTCCATATAGATCACGTTCACCGCTCTGCCCTCATCAATCCTCTTGGTTACTTCTTCAAAAAAACTCAGTCAACTTCATGAGATATGATTTCCCACACACAAAACCTTGTATGTTGAACAGAGATTGACGATCCTACAACTAGCCAAATCCTAAGTAATTCAAGCAACAATCTTAACAATAACACAAATACCCAAAAGGGTGCTAAATTCTCTTCCTGTATATGAACTATCACTTTCTAGACAAACTGTGACAGATTTAAAACAGTAGAAAGAAAATCTTTTAATTACTTGGGAAATAGATCAAAAGTCGCTGTTGTCATCTTGGTGACATTTGTGTCAGGTCTGATTCTGCCCATCCAGTAAAGCCCCACAGCTGAAAGCATTGAACCACCCCTCTTGCTTCAGCTGCCATTAGCCCTCGGATTGATAGTATCTTCCTGTGAACTCTCCTCCAGACTGTGAGTGAATACCGAGAACTTCTCATGTGGCAGGATGGCAAGAGGTGACCTCCCCATCAGACTGAGGAAGCCTGGAAGGAGGAGGTCAGCAATTGTGGCGAAGCTTGGAGGGTGTGTTTACAAGAGACTTCATAATCTTTGCCAATTTGCCAGGACGGTATAGCATCAGTGGTTAGCACTTACACCGCCAGGGAGCTGGGTTCTCTACCAGCCTTGGGTGACTGTCTGCAGTTTCCATATTCTCCCCATGTCTGCCTGGGGGTTTTCACTGAGTGCTCCAGTTTCCAACACTGTCCAAAGATGTGCACATTAGGTTGATCAGCTGTATTTAAAAATGCCTGTAGTGTCCAAGGATATGCAGGCTAGATGGATTTGCCAATGTAAATGCAGGGTTACAGGGGTCTGGATGGAATGGTGTCCAGATGGTTGATGTAGACTCATTGGGCCAAACAGCCTCTTTCCGTGCTGTAGGTATTCTATGACATCAAACATTATCTCTGATATGTGCCAGTTGTTAAAAGAGAATGGAAAGGAGTTACATATATTGATTCACCTCATTTATTTTAGAGATTGAATTTTGAAATGGCATATATGCTTGTTCTATGTCCATGAAGGGTTTTAATGATTAACTTGTAAACATTTTTGGAGAAATAGTGGCCCCTTTTAAAATATAGTACAAGAGAGTGGGCAATGGAGTTTTGTTTATATTGGAAGAGTTTTAGGAGCAAGTGTAAAGGTTGCACCTTAAGTTTCAGGTAAAAAAGTTCCAGAATTTCCCTTGGCTTACCTTGAGTTTGACAATTTTGTAGAAGTTTTGAAACTGAATGTGAAAATCAGTTACTTGCAGAGAAGGGAGATAGCAGACGATTGTTAACAGATAGATTGCCTCAGAGCAAAGAGTTTAGGTTTACAATTTGAGAGCAGACATGTTTAGTGAAAACACTGAAGGAGTTACTCAGAGCTGAGAGCAGTTAAGCTTAGATGTTTGAAGACCAAGGGCGGAGGCGATTAGACTCTTGTGACTCTCAAGTGAACTGAGGCCACAGTTAAATTAAATGTCTCCGATGTGACAGAGAAGGGAATTCTCTGCAGTGGTTACTGTAAGAAATTCTGTTAACTATTTTGTTAAAAGCAAATTTTGAGCAATACATGCTTGGTGTTTCAGCGAACGATCACCTTTTTAAGACTGAAACAAAACATGAACTTTCAAGCATCGTATTATGAAAGAATTCTGTGTTCCCTGTGTCCCCTGAGGGCCCAATGTTTGTTTTCCCTCAGAGGCTGCTGCTGGATGGCCTGGCATCCCATGCTACTCGTCAGAATCTTCCTCACCAGAAGATGTTGATAAATCCAATGAATTGTCCTCTGTCCAGACCTCTCCTCCTCAAAGCACCATGTTTAGCAGGATACAGAAGAATGTGATTGATAGGGAGACTGGAGCTAAGTCATATTGCAATTCACCAATTACTCAGTCCACACACTTAAATCTCATTTTGAGCAGATGAATGATAGCTCTTGAGAGATAGTTTGGGAGTAGATAATATTGAGTTTGTTGTATCTACCTATCCAATGTTGTGTGATGAAGAACAGTTGGAGCATCTTCAAGTGCCTCAGGATGTGTATATGCATTATTCTGGTCCCCAGGACACAAATGCCAGGATACCATGCACTGAACAGTAGGATCATGTGGCAACAATCACTCGTTAATTGGAACTTGAAGCAGTTCAACCTTTTACAATCCACAAATGCCATAAGTGAACTCATTGTAAGCTTATTAGTTTCACATGACTAATGTATCATACTCCTTGAATATTTGGAAATTTTCATAATGCACCCAAGTCCTTTGTCCCTTCCAACCTGACTAACCTCATTCTTGCTAAAAGTGATTAAACCATGCATCCATCGGGACCTTACTGAAATGATGTACTGCAAAGGTCCCTGGTTGATATTTGGAATGAGTCTGAAGTATTAACATTTAAAGTCATAGTCACCTCCAGAACATCAGACTGGAGGCCTGTGACCAGTGGAGTGCCACAAGGATCGGTGCTGGGTCCTCTACTTTTCATCATTTATATAAATGATTTGGTTGTAAGAATAAGAGGTGTGGTTAGTAAGTATGACACCAAAATAGGAGGTGTACTGGACAGTGAAGAAGATTACCTCAGATTACAAAGGGATCTTGATCAGATGGGCCAATGGGCTGAGAAGTGGCAGATGGAGTTTAATTTAGATAAATGTAAGATGCTGCATTTTGGGAAAGCAAATCTTAGCAGGATTTATACACTTAATGGTAAAGTCCTAGAGAGTGTTGCTGAACAAAGAGACCTTGGAGTGCAGGTCATAGCTCCTTGAAAGTGGAGTCGCAGGTAGATAGGATAGTGAAGAAGGCGTTTGGTATGCTTTCCTTTATTGGTCAGAGTACTGAGTGCAGGGGTTGGGAGGTCATGTTGCGGTTATACAGGACATTGGTTAGGCGACTTTTGGAATATTGCGGGCAATTCTGGTCTCCATCCTGTTGGAAAGATGTTATGAAACTTGAAAAGG